>NW_026652281.1:144518844-144810312 GCF_009828535.3 Hylobates moloch
TAGATAGATAGATAGATAGATAGATAGATAGATAGATAGATAGATAGTTGGGTAGATGGGTATTTAGAACGACAAAATTTCATCAGCATCTTTTCCCATTTCACTTAGGCTTCTGAAAAGCCCTTCTCGGTCAGAATGACTGAAACAAAGAGATGGCCTTTTGAAAGTTACATAACATATTTTCAGCACATCCCCTGACTAACACTAGAAAAGTGCATCCATTCTAGAGTCAGACAGGCCTAAATTACAGTTCTGGATTTACTCATCACTTTCTGTGTGTTTTTAAATGAGTTATGCAACTTCTCTTCAGTAAACCAAGAATAAATATACCTATGTTATGAAGCTAAGATTATCCAAAAAGGGGAAAACTCAGCCCTCATTTGAACTAAAATCAGCTTAAAAGGCAAATTGTAAGTAACAAGAGGGGACTTCCAATAGTGAGCAAGTTCCACCAATATAGTAAGCATTCCAGGATTTTGCAGCAGCAGAGAGCATGATTGGAACATTTCAATGAGAATTTATTTGGCATAAAGGGAGTTAGAATTAAGTTGAACTTTGAAGTAAGAATAGTAATTAAAATAATAAAAGAAGGCAAAAGGAAAAGGTGTAAACAGGTATAGAGTTTTATACTTTGCAAAAGATCACCAAAATTCCTGGTGACCAGTTGCTTAATATGAATAGGGAAGCCAGAAGCAGGAATATTTTGCAACTTGGAAAGCACGTGTCCGTGAAAAGTGGAGAGCCTTTTTTTTTTTTTTTTTTTTTTTAGACGGAGTCTTGCTCTGTCACCCAGGCTGGAGTGCAGTGGCGCAATCTCGGCTCACTGCAAGCTCCGCCTCCCGGGTTCACGCCATTCTCCTGCCTCAGCCGCCCCAGTAGCTAGGACTACAGGCGCCCGCCACCACGCCCGGCTAATTTTTTGTAATTTTTAGTAGAGACAGGGTTTCACCATGTTAGCCAGGATGGCCTCGATCTCCTGACCTCGTGATCTGCCCCCCTCGGCCTCCCAAAGTGCTGGGATTACAAGCGTGAGCCACTGCGCCCGGCCAGTGGAGAGCTTATTGTTACCCTGTGTGAAGGAAATTGTAGGCTATGAGACCTTTTAATTTTTCTAGACTATCTGAAAGTCCAATTTTCAAAAAAAATCTGATTTTTAAATAACGTTAAATTATTCAAGTTTTCTGGGACCAAATAAATTATGTGGACTCCTGGATGGTGGCCTCTCTACTGTACTGTGAGTGAGGACTTATATAGCTGGTAATAAGTATGATGGCAAGTGGGGTGGAGTGGGCTTTACACCCTTTTCAGCAGGGGATTCCTGGAAGTTCTATGACCTCACCTCCTACCGGTATTCTTCTCGCTCACTCACTTCCAGCCATACGGTCTTTGAATAAGCCAATCCCATTTCCAGTTTAGGGAATTCTGCACTAAGTATTCTTCCTGCCTGAAATGTTCTGCCTCAGATATCTTCATGTCTGATGTTGTCTCCTTCAAGTTCAGGTGTCACCTTCTCAATAAGGCCCACCCTGACCCTTGTGTAAACTTGCAACTCACTTCCCATCCCTGTTTTAGCACGATACTTCGTCTTTTTCCGAGAGTACCATCATTCTCTACTATAGAATTTATTCCCTTATCACAATTTCTTCTTCTTATCACCCTCTCCCTACTTGAATATTAGTTCCAGGGTGGCAGGAATCTTTGTTTCGCTTACTAATATACCTAGAACTAAGCCTGATATGTTGCACACACTCAAAATATTTGTTGCATAAAGAAATGAGTGAAGGAAGGAATGAATTCAATTGTTATTTAAAGACCATAATAAAAATATGGACACATACTTTTGAAGTACAAGACTAAACTAAATTAATCGGAGACAAGAGGACTTTAACATTTGGGATTGGAGGCACCAGCATAGTAAGAATTGGGAAAGGCTTATGAAATTGTAAAGGTGTTGTGAGGTCATGGTTAAACAGTAATATGTCTATGCTAAAACTTAAAGAGTGTTTGTTAATTAACTAACCTCATATGGAACAAAAACCCCACATTGTTGACATCTCAAAAGAAATATTAGTCTGACTTAGGCCACTGATCCATGCTACTCAGTGTTGTTTTTCTGACAATAGCAATTGTCAAGATAATTATATTTGAATATTAATGGTTGTTTTGCAAAGCATTGTTCTGATAGAGTAGTCACTTATATTGAAATTAACATTTCCAGTGTACACACGTTAACCTTGTCCTCAGTCAATCAGCTAACTTAAGTGCCTATTAGAGCTCCATTTAACTAGAGATCAGACCAGCCTCGGCATGGGTGTTGTCCCTGAGGTGTTTAAAGAAAGCCAAGCTTCTGCTCAACAGGTGGCCCTCCTATTTGAACTTCTAGTGAGAGCTCCAGTGAATATGTGGAGATATGTTCAATGGGCATTGTAATGTGGCAGAACAGAGTGTGGACATTGGAGACTAATAAACTGGATTTAAGATGGTTCTTCCATGTCCATTAGCTCTGTGGACTCCTAGATAGTTCACAATAAACCTCAGCATCCTTACCTATAAAATAGATAAGAAGAACATCTACTACATAAGATTCTTGTGAATATAACATGAGCTAGTATATACAAAATTCCTTATCACACTATTTTGTTGGTAGTATTCTGTTTTTTGTTTGTTTGTTTTGAGATGGAGTCTTCCTCTGTCGCCTAGGCTAGAGTACAATGCCACGATCTTGGCTCACTGCAACCTCTGTCTCCCAGGTTCAAGCAATTCTCTGCCTCAGCCTCCCAAGTAGCTGGAATTATAGATGCCTGCCACCACACCCAGCTAATATTTGTATTTTTAGTAGAGATGGAGTTTCACCATCTTGACCAGGCTGGTCTTGAACTCCTGACCTTGTGATCCACCTGCCTCAACCTCTCAAAGCGCTGGGATTACAGGTGTGAGCCACCGTGCCTGGCTGGTAGTAAGTATTCTTAAGAATGTTTTGTCTACTCTTTCCATTAATAGGATATATTTATGACTTTTACAAGTAAACGTCATGTTTGTTTGGCATTTGTAATAGTGGTGATTAGTTCGACAGGTAGCACAATTATTCTGTTTCAGTAGGATGTAACCTCATATCTTAACCAAAATATAATGTGGCTAGCAATTTTGCAATCTTCAAAATACTTCAGAGGTCCACAATATGCAGTTCAACATAATAATTTCTCATTTTCTCCAATCAGCATCCCAGGAGATCTAGTTATTCATGCAAATCAACATGTCCATGACTTAAGCTGTGAGCCTTTGGGAACTTCACTGGCCCAAAGCTAATAGGTGAAAAGATATATACCTAACATTTTAAGGGATTTTCAACTCTTGATGTCTTATTTTGCAAAAGAGCTTTGCAGCAATAATTTATCAGGCAGCCTCTCTGTCCATACTGGAGTATTCTCTAGAATGATTCTTATGTTTATTTTACATTTCCCTTCCCTGTGAGAAGACAACTCCAGGTAAGGAGAATTGGGAGTTAATAAGATGCATGCCACTGATAGCACCAGACTATTTGATGTCTATTTCCAAGAGAAAAATGCAAAGCGGAGTGTGTAATCCCTTAACGTAAGATACCTCCGTGAATCCCAATGCCTCTGTGTGAATCCTGATGCCAGAGCTGCAAGGAGCATACACTGTCAGGGTACAGAAAATGAAGGCCTCTCTGCTTGAAAGTTTAAATGCCCTGCTCAGCAGGAAGCCTAGAAAGATTTGTTCAACTGAAATGAGCTGATAATCAGGCTTTCATCCAAAGATAAGGAAAGACAACATCCAGTAGTTTTATGATGCACTCTTACCAGGAAAACACAAATAGTTTTGTCCATGTTGTGCAGCGTTGACTCCTGTATAGCATATTTCAAACTGCAATCATGAAAATGTTCCATTTCCGACTAAGAGAAAAAGTCACCCATGAAACTTGACACCGTACCTTCATTTTTTTTAGCAATGAACAAAAAATACAGATTGTTAGTGTCGGCCATTCTATTTTTTCATTTTCTTTTTATGATTTAGAGGTGTTCCTAAGACTTGCAATTATTTAAATAAAATTATTGTAGCATTTTTAGGGGCCATTGGTACATTTACTCAGCAAAGTTAGCTGCCTGAAAGACAGATTAACTGCTAATCAGTGCTTAATGAGGGCTTTGCCGCGCCCTGTTTGAGCGCTTGTCAGTATGAGAATATCGATTAGCAAAGCCACCTTTTGGACTTATTGTTGGTAAACTGGGTTGATTTCTGAGGTGGATAAAATGCATGGCTAGATATTCTGTCCACTGTGCTCTTGGCAGGCTGTTGTTTATCACAAGGTTTTAGTGTTCTTAATGAACTGTTAATAAGCTGTCAATTATAGTGTTTATGCAAATTAGGGAAAGAGACATTGAAGGATTGATGTGCCTAGAGTTAAAAATGCCTTCCTGATACATTATAAAGTAAATAATTTCCCTCTTAATAATTGTCCTTAAACATTTGCTCTTCTTCGCCACTGAACCATTCCCACGTTGGGCACCCTGGAAAACAATAGTCCAGGACTTCTTTCAGCATTATACTGAGAAAACAGGACGCATCTATCTCTAGGATGTACTTTGCTTTATGATAGCAATTCTGGAATCATTTTCATTCACCCTTGGCCGTAAGTGAAGTTCAATATCAAGTGTTCTGAAATTCATAGGTAACTATTTTACGATTCTCATGTGGGGCATCCATTTTCGCCTTTCTTCCCGCTGGAGACCATCGACCATGGCGAAGCAACCTCCTCAACCCCTTAAATGTCCTGCGCTAATGTTAGCTGTCCCAAGTCCCATGTACTTTGTAGTGCCTCAGATTATCTCTTTAGTACAAATCCTTTGTGTGGTTATAAATTGTCAACTGAAACTATTTCTTTTAAAAATCTGCTTCTCTGCCTCTGTCCCAGCAGAAATGCCTGTCTTTTGCCAGCAAATCCACTAATTTCCTATTCTGGGTTTTTGGTTTTTTATTTCATATGCCCTTGAATGTGATGACCTAACACGCCCCGCCCCATGTCCTTCAAGGACCTATACAATTGTCTTGTTCTCTCGGTCATTCTTCCGGCCCCGTTTCCCCAGGCAGAATAAATCAGTTCCTTTCTGCAGCAGCCCCAGAGTACTTTAAATAACTTAAATATATTCCAGCACTCCCCACCCCTATTCTGCACACACACACATTCAGAAATTGTGAGCTCTTTCAGGGCTTGGCCTGCTATTTATTCATCTTCAGAAATCATGTCATTCAATGTTAGAAGATCGCTACCTCAAGACACTCTGGAAGAAATTCTGCTCAGATTTCCATTTTATAATAAAACTAAGGTTATTAAATGGTTCCTAGTATTTAAAAGGATAATAATTTTGCTGCAATCACATCACTTTTATTTTTAATTGTTGTGATCAGAATTCTATCCAGATAGTTATTATGGGAGAACAATTCCTGAAGAATGCTTAACCTCTCAGTACAATTAAAGTAGACATCTTTTAAAGGCTCTTAATATTCCCCCCAGAAATGTAAAATTACATCTTGTTTTGTTTTGTGAAAGTCATGTTTTGATTATATGAAATCGGTATTTTACGTAAAAAAAAAAAATCTTCCGTTCAGCTTGGAGCATGAAGGTTTGCGCACTTGTTAGCACATTACTTATTCCAAAATCATTGAAAATATTATTCTTGCAGGTTTGGGGTTTTTTCTAACCTCATTCGCTCAGCTCTGGGAGTTATAATGTTTCATAAAGGAAGTATCATAATCTACAGCAAAAATCATGCATCCATATCAGTTGAAATGATGGATTAAGCTGTTTTATTATAAGTATATCACAAATGCAATACATATTTGCCAATGAAATGCAGTTATCATAAGGTTTTGCACAGTGCAATTTCATGTTAATGTCCAAGTGGAATATAGATGGCTTTATATGTTTGGTTATAGTACCTGCTTTGCAGTTTGAAAAATTTATTTGTAAGGGTTGAAAATGTAAATATGAGAGTTCAGAGTATCTATGAATTATTTCTAAATACCACTTAACTCCTCCCAAGGCAGATGAGGGTAGTATAAAACTGCAAATCTCGTGACTGATAAATCAAATGAAATAATCCAATAAACTGGAAGAAAAATTGTGAATTGGTCTTCTGAGAGGCAAGAGAGCATGCTGGTAAGAGCTTGGACTCTGAGGTCAACAAGTGTCTTGACCTTCTGGCACCTTCGTTTGTAAGTGTGGAGATAACACCCAGCTCCTAGGATGGCCTTGGAGATTAAATGAGTTTGGGATGATGAATAGCACTCAGTGAGGGCTTACTACATGCCAGGTACTATCCAAATGCATATTTCAATTTCTAAATTTTAATGTCTCTCTTTAATCAAACATACAGCTTTTGATATTTGATATGCATTCTTGTATTTTCCTCTTAGATGCTTTTCAGTTATCTTCCTGAGAATTTGTGCATTTTATGTAGAAATAAGATAAAATACACAAGATGTAATATCCTACTGGTCCTTAATTCTACAGCTTAATAACTGTATGAACATGGGAAATTACTTAATCTCTCTATGTCTCAGTTTCTTCAACTATAAAATAACAATGCTGATGATAATGATGATGACGACGATGATGAAGATGATGACACCTATTTCATGGGGCTGTTGTGAAAATTGAGATTATCCCTGTTAAGTATTTAGCAGAGTGCCTGACAGTGAGTGCTCAGTCACTTATTATTATGGCTGGTAATACTGTCTTTAGCATTACTTTTGCTGTTATTAATGTAGTGTGATTTATTTTTAAATTAGGGTCAATTGTAGGAACTGGGAATATTTTGTGAGTAAGGGTTTTTATGTATATCACATTCATTCTTCTCATATCCTGCCACCCTCCTCATTGTTGTTATTGGGAATGAAATCGACTTCAAAATAAACCTAAGAACCAGGACTCCCTTGGATCTGACACTGACCCCAGATGCCAAGCCACAGAGGAGCATGCTGCAGTCAGTCTCTCTTTGAAATTCTAATTAAAAATAAATTTTAAAAGTTTTTTAAATGCATATTTTTATTGAATTCTAATATGAGCCATGCAATATAAAATGGCACTGTAACATCTCTTCAAATATGCACACTTCTATTCACAATAGTATTTTTAAAAGTAATCTTACAAAAGTTTTATTTAAAAATACCTTGCCAGGTGTGGTAGTACATGTCTGTAGTCCCAGCTGTTCAGGAGGCTACCCCTCTTGGGTTTGCTTTCTCTAAAAGAAACCTGTCCTTGATTGTAAAGCCACCTTTCATGTTTCTTTCCTCTT
This sequence comes from Hylobates moloch, assembly GCF_009828535.3. Classification (NCBI taxonomy): domain Eukaryota; kingdom Metazoa; phylum Chordata; class Mammalia; order Primates; family Hylobatidae; genus Hylobates; species Hylobates moloch. The sequence goes on from NW_026652281.1 coordinate 144,526,161, forward strand.
TCTTTAATTCTTACAGAGGTGGGAGGGTTGCTTGAGCCCAAGTGTTTGAGACCAGCCTGGGCAACATAGTGACACCTCGCCTTTACAAAAAAAAAAAAAAAAATCTAGTTTTAAGCATTTTGATAATGCTTCCATTTCACTGCTTCTTTCTTAACTGTTTTGGTGTCATTGGGATCCATTCTGTAGTTCACTAATTTGGTATTTAACCGAACTGATCTGTCAGATCTATCAAAACGTGGGCTGTTGATACAATTTGAGCTATTTCTTCATCGTACCTGTATTTACTTTGAGAGTTTATCAGCGAATGTTTATCAAAGAATTTGGAAGGCTAGCAACAAGGTGAATTCTAGAAGAAAAAAAAATCAACAACATATGCTGTACATTTTTTTCAATACTAAATTGATCATCTCAAACATTATTTTCACTACAAAAAGCTCCATGAGTCACATAAATAGGTTGTCCTTTCAAGTTCCTAGAATAAAAACTACAAGGACAGATGTGCTCTAGATGTCATTTCTCAGCTGGGGCACTGTGAGCAACATGGCAGTGGTGAAAGAACAACACGTGGTCAGGATGCCTTCGTGTGTTCAGTTTTTATTTTCAAAGAAAAAAAGAAAAAAAAAGGATGTAAGAAATGGGGAAGGAAGAGAGGGAGGGAGAAAGAAAGAGAAAGAAAAAGAAAGAGAGAAAGACAAAACAACCAAAACAAACAGAAAGGCCAGGCGTGGTGGCTCACGGCTGTAATCCCAACACTTTGGGAGGCTGAGGTCGTGGATCATCTGAGGTCAGGGGTTCGAGATAAGCCTGGCCAACAGGGTGAAACCCCATCTCTACTAATAATACGAAAATTAGCTGGGCGTAGTGGTGGGCACCTGTAATCCCGTTGCTTGGGAAGCTGAGGCAGCAGAATTGCTTGAACCCAGGAGGTGGATATTCCAGTGAGCCGAGATCACACCACTGCACTCTGGCCTGGGTGACAAGAGTGAAACATCTCAGGACAAAAAAGAAAGAAAAGGAAAGGAAAGGAAAGAGGGGGAGGGGAGGGGAGGGGATGGGAGGAGAGGAGAGGAGAGGAGAGGAGGCCAACAATAATAATTCCTGGTTTCAGCATCTGGTATTCTAGTGTATTTTTCCATTCAGATTCACTAATTCAGAATTTTCTCTGTTCCCTCCCTTTTTTATCTGTTATTATTAATTTGTGCAAGTCTTTTACTATCTCAATTTAAAATGAATATTTTCTTTCTATAAAAGAGAAAATGCTATAGATACAGAGATCATGCTATCTCCTCAATAGATATATGAGTTTTTTAAAAAATGAATTACTTTTACTGTTATTGATACATTGAAATGATTAGTAGGAAACGAATCTAAATTGATTCTAAAACAATCAAGTTTAAGTGCCTCAGTAACCCCATCCTTTGAATAAATACAACCAAATTTTAGTTAGGTAAATTTTGTTTTGCAAACTTCTTACAGGTTATTGAAATTCTTAAAGAATGCTATTGCGTTTTTTTAAAAAATAACATTTTGGTCTTCAAATACGTTATTAATCAGCAGCATTCATTTATGGTATACCTAAAACATGCTAGTAAAACTGTAAGCTTCTTTCTTCCTTTTTTATTTTACGTATGCTCATTCAAATTTGTCTACTTCAAAGGTTTGAAATTGAGAAAAAAGAATTTGAAATTTCACATGTGCCTTTGCAAAAAGTAAAATGATTAATTTGCCTACAATGCTTTTACAGTGTGTCATACTGAAGGCTTGAAGGATGTATTTGATCTTATCTTAAAATTGAGTAGCCTTGTTTTAGTACAAAACTCTGAACAATGAAAAAACAGCATTTTCTATATCCCAGGTTGCTTTTATAAATGATATCCACCTTGAATAATTGTTCAATCGAAGCCGAGCTCAGTGCATAGAAAAGAATGTATTTCTTCTCTTTCTTAACAGTGGTCAGGGCCTTACGCAAGGATGTTTTCATGTTTTGTTCTTTTGGGCTTCTTGAGGCTCATGGTAGTTCTCTGAGAACATGTTCCATCGCTATTAAAAATAATGTCCTTCTTCATCGGTAACGTCCTAAAGTACTTTAAGTGTTAAACCCATCCCTTTCTGCATTCCCACAAAGTATTTTTATACACGTGTGTTTTTTTCTCTCTCCTGGCAAATCTATAAATGGAATTTTTGAATGGAATCCTATGATATAAATATCTTTTAAAGCTTTGTCGTAGTTTTACCTGCTTTGCAACCAGCCATTTTCTCTTCAAAATCAATGCGTCTCATTAAGACAACTTCTGGCAGGGATGAGGGTCTAGCATCAGTTTATAGAAAAGTGGTCATGATTTTGCCTCTGGGTTTGTTTTAATTGTTCCTCTCCATGCAGCAAGCTCTGTGGTTTGAGTAGCAGAGAATTCATTTGTAAGCTTGCCTCCTATGTTTCTCAAAAGATTGTTGTGAGGACTAAATTAATCCATCCAAAATTACTTACTGCACATCTCCTCTGTGCCAGGCCCCGCTACAGGTGCTGCAGATATCGGTGTAAACAAGCCAGTCCCTGTGTTCATGGAATGTAATTTGGGAGTAGGGGGAGCCTGAAAATGAACAAGACAAAAGCACAAGTGAGGACTGCAGAATAGAAAATAAAATATAACTTGTGGGGAGAGCCATGGAGGTCATCAGGAAGGTCAGGGAAATTTTCAATCTCTTTTTTTTTTTTTTTTTGTGATGTAGTCTCACTCTGTCCAGGCTGGAGTGCAGTGATGTGATCTCGGCTCACTGCAACCTCCGCCTCCCGGGTTTAAGCGATCATCCTGCCTCAGCCTCCTGAGTAGCTGGGATTACAGGTGCCCACCACCATGTCTGGCTAATTTTTGTATTTTTCGTAGAGACAGGGTTTCACCATGTTGGCCAGGCTGGTCTCAAACTCCTGACCTCAGGTGATCCACCCTCCTTGGCCTCCCAAAGTGCTGGGATTACAGCGGGAAACTCTCTTAAAATACATCGTGTAAGCTGAGAGGAGACTTACAAAAAGGAGATAGCCACAAGGAAACCTGGGAGAAGACAGCATGGCCAAATGTCCTGAGAAGAACGAATGTGGAGTGCTGGTAGAAGGAATGCAATGAGTGGCTGAGGTGGAGGGCAGAAAAGATTAGACTGGTGGGGAGAGTACAGGGGCAAAATCATCTAACGCTATGATCTCTAAGGAGTTTTGATTTTGTTTTAAGTTGCAGAGAAACCATGGGAGAGGTTTGTCTGGAAGGGAATAATGTGATATACTTTACATTAAAAAATAATAATTGTGTATGTAAAAATCTACCAAGATTGAATCCTGACTCTGCCACTTACCTCCCTAAGCCTCAGTTTTGTTATCTGTAAAATGGCCATCATGATCAATCATAACTCATATGATAGAGATTAAATAAAATAATCAACACAATGTGCTTTGTCCACCATAAGCATTCAACAGAAGGAGGTGTTCATTTAGGTTTTTCTTAAAAGTCCCCTTGGTTCTCCAGCCTGGGCCATTCATTAATTTATTTTGTGCTCACCTCCTCTCCCTTAATGTCGGAAATTTTTGACAATTTTCTCTGAGATTCCTGGTATTTGGGCTTCTGGAGATGGCAGGGGGTCTGGTTTGCTGTCTGTTAATTTTAGCTATTCTCCGCTGGAAGTGCGATCACAACTAGAATAACCAGAGAGAATGGGAGGTGGTGCAGCCTATTAAGTGGCCCCATGGGGCTGCCCTAGCAGCAAAAATCAAAACAAACAAACAGAATCCCAAAACAGGTTTGGGCTTTAGGGGTTTTGAAAAGTGGACATTTTTCCCATTAATAACATATCCGTTAAACTCTACTGTGACAGCTCTCAAAAAGTTTCTTCTAATAACAACATTTCTAATCCAAAATCATTCATTCTGCCTAAAAATGTCAGAACCGAACAATACCTAGCAGATAATTTGGTCCATTGTTTTCAAGGATATAGGGAGTAGAAAATAGAAATAGGTAATCCACTGCTATGTCATATTTCCAATGTTTCTATGCAAGCCAATCACTTTATGGAACCTGAAAAATTCAAGAATTTTAATGATTCGAAATAGCTTGTTGAATGGCTGGTAATCTTCTCTCTTATTTGGGGAATCCCAAAGCTAAAGCTGTACATAAAGAAAGAACTTAAACGTTTGAATATACAACAAATGATCTACGAATCTTTATTGTTAGCCTAGGCATAATATTACTATGAAATTTTCATAGTGAGGGCATAACATTTAGATTTTAGGTCATTAAGACAATTACTAATTTCTTTTTATCTGAACCATTACATATGGAAGAAAATGATGTACCTTATTTCACTGCTTGGTTAATATCAGCCTGTGAAAGAGAAAGATATTTTCAGAAGAAATATAAAATGACTTAGGTTAGTTCCCCCATATTTAGATTGATAGCAAAGAAGGCAGGAAAAATATTTTTAGAATGTTAAACCTGGGACAAAAGTGTATCCCAAGTAATTTGGATATCAAGGGGAAAAACATTAAAAATCTTTGATAGAAAGTGAAGAAAATTATTTAAAAAATGAGAGTACTTCTTAACAACCAAGATTTGGAAAAAGTTTGAGTGAAAGGAAATTTAAGACAGTTGTTTTGCATTACGTTATTATATCTCTCCTTTCTCTTTGCGTAGCTAATGTTTTCTACAAAATAGATTGCATTCAATCTTGAAATATATATGTATACTTCTGTATCTATGTCTATCTGTATACACAACCACAGACATTTATCAATTTATATATCCATGTACATATTAATCATAACTTAGGAATGACAAGATAAACTTGTTTTTCCTACCACCCACTGTTTTTTAAAAAGGCATTCTCTGTTTATACAGAGTAACTGCAAATAATATTTTCATGACTATGTCATATGAATAAAATAGGAATTTTAATCATTTATGTATTTACAGTGAGAATCATTATGATTTTATGATTTTACATTTAGCTCATGATTCCAAGGTGTTTTTTATACATATTTGTATATAAACGGAAGTTCAGTGCTTCCTGTAAACTGGAATTTTAAGTGTATATCTACACTTGAGGAAAATTAATGGTCAAGATAAGAGAAAAATATATGAAAGTTAAATTCTAATGCAGTAAAAACCCCCCTGGAAACAAACTCTTACCCCTGGTCAATTACTCACTTGCCACCATAGATTTTTAGGAGAGATTCCCAATATGGGAAAGCACAGTGAGTGCTTTACGTCCATAAAACAGCTCATCATTGACATGAACTCGTATTTAAATCTGAATTACCAGCATTTGAGTTTTTCAGCATGAGGCAGCAAAAGATTGAAAAGCAGTGTTTTCTGATATTGCTCTAAATTATCATTTCCATAGATATAACCTTTATCATTTCTTCTCCACACCGGAAAAATAAAAACCGGTTAAGGTAACCCCACTGCATATTTTTCTTCTGCTTGTTGTGCACTTCACAGTCACAGAGTGAATCAGCTTTGCTAAACGCATTCATTAGTGCCCAATTTGTTTCTCTTCATCTCTTTGAAGAAACCTTGCAAGCTGTTGGAACGCTTATTTTATTTTGATTCCACAGTGGAAAATTGTATTCACATAAGTAAGCATATACCAAACAGCAATAAATCATCATTTCTCAGATGACCAATATCAGCAGGAATCTCCTATACTTCTCTGCTGGAGTTGATTTCCAAATTCATTGAATAATTATTGGTGCTGCTTTTCATAAGTGAAAAACATTTTTTCCTTTCTATTCCGGTTAACTTTTAAATGCTACCTTTCTCCCTCATTTCCACCACACATCTGAGAATTATTTGTAAAGGAGGGAAAAAGTCAAACTTTGTATTCAGCAAATGTCAAGGTGGTTAGATGGAATATAACCCTTGACAACTGCCCCCACCAGCCCTGAAATTTAGACTTTCATAGTATGTACTTTGGTCAAAGATTGAATATCATGTTAGGCTGTTGATAAATGAAATAAATACGCATTAATGCTTTAATGTTTAAAGGAAAATCTGAGAATTTATTAGAGTGCTTTAAAATGCAACATTTAGACTAGTAAATTTCTGTTTTATTTTGCTCTGCCGAAAGACAACAATTTATTGTTGTTTCACTTCCCAAAGTATTAATTGGGTTTTGGTAATAAATATTGAATTTTTTTTTTTAGTAACAGGCATCTGCATTTCTGTATTTTTTCCTTAACAAAGTTTATTAACAGCAGGTAATCTGTATACTTTGCCCTGAAAATGAATTTATAAAATATCTACTGGTGTCAAGTCCATTTTAATACGGATTAAATATTGTGGCCATGTTCTACAAATTGTGAGTTCTCTACTCAGTATATTTTTAATGGCTTCTGTACACACTGTATTATGTTAGGTGTTGTTAAAAGGAAACAACCAAAAAAGATTTTAAAATTAACTTCAGAACTTAGACTTGAGAAGGGTAACAGTATCAGGTGGAGATTAAGACTAATATGTAGATTCTTTCTGTTTATGCTGTTACTTTTTCAAATATTCTTTTCCCCTCTTATGCTTTTGATTGCTGTTCTTGATTTTTTTTTGAGCTACTAATTGTTAGCTAAGTTAAAGCAATTTAAAGGATATATATTTCTAAATTTATTTTTTTCTTTGAGTTAAAACCTGCACACAGCTAATACTTGAGCATAAAGTAATGTGACATTTGTACTCTTGGTATCGTCCTATCAAATATATAGTCTTTCTATTAGTCTCTACATTTATCTTTTCCTCCTAAAGTGAAAATATGGTATAAATATTACATAATTCAAAAAATAATGATAAACTCTAAGAAACATTTTGGTGTAAAACATCGTTGTTAACATTATGATCTTATCTTTTATGAGGAAAGCCTCCTAATCTTTAAATTGATATATTTGCAAAAAGTACAATATAGTTCAGATCTTTGAACCATCCAGGGTAAGTCAATATGATTTTTTTAATAAAAAATATAGATGTAACTACAAAATTATCAATGTAACGTATCTTGGTATTATCTTGTGTTGAGATCCTTTAGCCTCTACAAAAAAATTTAATATGAAAATGAGTTTTAATTAACATAATAAACAGCTTACATTTCAGATATCCTAATACATCTTAATGTAACTCTTATTAAATAAGTATGTATTGGGAATTATATTAATTCATTAAGATAATTAGGGCTGGGCGCAGTGGCTCACTCCTGTAATACCAGCACTTTGGGAGGCCGAGGCAAGTGAATCATGAGGTCAGGAGTTTGAGACCAGCCTGGCCAACATGGAGAAACCCCGTCTCTACTAAAACTACAAAAAATTAGCTGGATGTGGTGGCAGGCGCCTGTAGTCCCAGCTACTCAGGAGGCTGAGGTAGGAGAATCGATTGAACCTGGGAGGCAGAGGTTGCAGTGAGCTGAGATGGTGCCACTGTACTCCAGCCTGGACAACAGTGTGAGACTTTATCTCAAAAAAAAAAAAAAAAAGACAAATAATTTAATAATATAGGAAAACATTTTTAAACACAAGACAAAATTTTTAATTTTTATTCTCAAAATACTCAACCAAATTGTTTTCAAAATAAGTATTTTATATTTCAGATGTAATCTCAAAAAATGAATTTTTACTCAATTATGGAACTTCTGAACTTCATACATTCATTTAAAAATCATTAAAAATGATTAAGAGATCCACAACACAATACTCTACGTCTTATCTGAATTTTATGTAGATTTAGTATAATGAAAACTTTAGAAGTATATGACAGGACATTAAATTCATGACTCCATATTAATAAAGTAGCTGAGGCTTAAAATATTAGAATATACAGCCATAATATATTATTATTTATGGACAGCATCTATTCTCATGCAAAGATAATACACACATAGTTGAAATTCTGTGAGTTTCTTTGACCTTATGGAAAAAAGGAAAATTATAGATTCAGATTTAGATTAGTTATTGAGTTGAATATGTCAAATTACCCAACTACCTTCTCGTCCAGAAATTAACAAAATAGCAGATAGAACCACTTGGCTGGAGATAACTTATCTAGTAGTTGATGCCAACATAGTGGCAATATATATAGCATTCCAATCTGGATTAATTTTCTATACCTCATTTATGGATCACCTGTTTATTTTCTTAAGCAATTCTCCAATAAGCAGAGTCATTTTCTGTTGTACATCTTATCAGTAGTTTCATGGCGGCGGGGGGGCGGGGAAGGAATAATGTAATCAGAGAGATTTGGAGAATACTATGTAGACAATGCCTTAGATACTGATATGATTTAGCTGTGTCCCCACCCAAGTCTCATCTTGAATTGTAACTCCCACAATTCCCACATGTTGTAGGAGGAACCTGGTGGGATGTGTTTGAATTATGGGGGCAAGTCTTTCCTATGCTGTTCTCATGATATTGAATGAGCCTCACAAGATCTGATGGTTTAACAAGGAGAAACCCGTTTTGCTTGATTCTCATTCTCTCTCTTGCCTACTGCTATGTAAGATGTGCCTTTCACCTTCTGCCATGATTGTGAGGCCTCCCCAGCAGTGTGGAACTGTGAATCTAATTAAACCTCTTTCTTTTGTAAATTACCCTCTCTGGGGGTATGTTTTTATCAGCAGCATGAAAATGAACTAATACGGAAAATTGGTACCAGTAGAGTGGGGAGCTGCTGAAAAGATACCTGAAAATATGGAAGCAACTTTGGAACTGGGTAACAGGCAGAGGCTGGAACAGTTTGGAGGGTTCAGAAGAAGATAAAAAACTGTGGGAAAGTTTGGGACTCCCTAGAGATTTGTTGAATGGCTTTGACCAAAATGCTGATAATGATATGGACAATGAAATCCAGGCTGAGGTGGTCTCAGATGGGGATGAGGAACTTGTTGGGAACTGGAGCAAAGGTGACTCTTGTTATATTTCAGCAAAGAGATTGGCAGCATTTTGTCCCTGCCCTAGAGATTTGTGGAATTTTGAACTTGAGAGGGATGAATTAGGATACCTGGCAGAAGAAATTTCTTTCTTTTTTTTCTTTTTTTTTTTTTGAGTCAGGGTTTTGCTCTGTCTCCCAGGCTGGAGTGCAGTGGCACCATCATCTCGGCTCACTGCAACCTCTGCCTGCCTGGGTTCAAGCAATTCTCCTGCCTCAGCCTCCCGAGTAGCTGGGATTACAGGTGCCCACCACCACACCTGGCTAATTTTTGTGTTTTTAGTAGAGACAGAGTTTCATCATGTTGGCCAGGCTGGTCTTGCCTCAGCCTCCTGAGTAGCTGGGATTACAGGTGCCTACCACCACACCCAGCTAATTTTTGTATTTTTAGTAGAGACAGGATTTCCCCATGTTGGCCAGGCTGGTCTCGAACTCCTGACCTCAAGTGATCCCCCCACCTCAGCCTCCCAAAGTGCTGGGATTACAGGTGTGAGCCACTGGCCAGAAGAAATTTCTAAGCAGCAATGTATTCAAGAGGTAACACGTATTCAGTTTTGAAAGGGAGACAGCATAAAAGTTTGGAAAATTTGCAGCCTAATAATGTGATGGAAAAGAAAATCCCATTTTCTGAGGAGAAATTCAAGCTGGCTGCTGAAATTTGCATAAGTAATGAGGAGCCTAATGTTAATCTCCAAGACAATGGAGAAAGTGTCTCCAGGGCAAGTCAGAGGTCTTCAAGGCAGCCCATCCCATCACAGACCCAGAGGACTAGGAGAAAATGGTTTCATGGGCTGGGCCCAGGGTTCCCGTGTGGTGTGCAGTCTAGGGATTTGGTGCCCTGTGTCCACCCACTCCAGTCACGACTGAAAAGGGCCAAGGTACATACAGCTCAGGCTCTTCCTTCAGAGGGTGAAAGCCTTAAGCTTTGGCATCTTCCAGGTGGTGTTGAGCCTGCGGGTGCACAGAAGTCAAGAATTGAGGTTTGGGAACCTCTACCTAGATTTCAGAAGATGTATGGAAATGCCTGGATGCCCGGGGAAAAGTTTGCTGCAGGGGCTGAGCCCTCACGGAGAACCTCTGCTAGGGCAGTGCAGAGGGGATATATGGGGTTGGAGCCCCCTCACAGAGTCCCTACTGGGGCACCACCTAGTGGGGCTGTGAGAAGAGGGCCACCGTCCTCCAGACCCCAGAATGGTAGATCCACCGGCAGCTTGTACTGTGTGCCTGGAAAAGCCAGACACTCAACACCAGCCCATGAGAGCAGCCAGGAGGGGAGCTATACCCTACAAAGCCAAAGGGGTGGAGCTGCCCAAGACCATGAGAACCCACCTCTTACATCAGCGTGACCTGGATGCGAGACTTGGAGTCAAAGGAGATCATTTTGGAGCTTTAAGATTTGACTGCCCCGCCAGATTTCGGACTTGCATAAGGCCTGTAGCCCCTTTGTTTTGGCCAATGTCTCCCATTTGGAATGGCTGTATTTATCGAATGCCTGTACCCCCATTGTATCTGAGAAGTAACTAACTTGCTTTTGATTTTACAGGCTCATAGGCAGAAGGGACCTGCCTCATCTCAGATGAGACTTTGGACTTGTGGACTTTCGAGTTAATGCTGAAATGAGTTAAGATTTGGGGGGACTGTTGGGAAGACATGATTGGTTTTGGAATGTGAGGACATGAAATTTGGGAGTGGCCAGGGGCTGAATGATATGGTTTGGCTGCATCCCCACCCAAATCTCATATTGAATTGTAACTCCCACAATTCCCCATGTCATAGGTAGAACCCCGTGGGAGGTTATTGAATTATGGCTGCGGGTCTTTCCTGCCCTGTTCTTGTGATAGTGAATGAGTCTGACGAGATCTGATGATTTGATAAGGGCAAACCCGTTTCGATTGATTCTCATTCTCTCTTGCCTGCTGTGATGTAAGACATGCCTTTCACCTTCAGCCATGATTGTGAGGCCTCCCCAGCCACGTGGAACTGGGAGTCGAATTAAACCTCTTTCTTTCATAAATTACCTAATCTTGGGTATCTTTATCAGCAGCATGAAAACCAACTAATACAGGTACATTGAAGTTCTCAGAGTTCCAACAGAGAACCCATCTCTTTAACACAGTGTCTCCCAAAATATCATTTAATAATCATTACCTATTAATAATCCACAGAATAATGCAGTGTTTGAGATTCCTCCATATAAAATATAGTCGACTACGAACTATCTGATAATCCAGGTTAATTTGTAATCTGCTTTCAATCCATCTTTCCAACTTTAGTTTCACCAGGAAGTCTATACTCCATCCAAAATGAACTATGTACTTTTTTCCGCAAGGATCTAAAAAGTCTTCCTCCAATGTGCCTTTTTTTGCTCATGTTTTCTTCCTCTTTATGGAATGCCTATCGCCCCTCCCTTTTTACTTTTCCATGTTCAAAACCAAAAGTGCATGTAGGCACTTCACAGACATATACACAAAGCAGTTTGCTTACAAAATGGTGGTCTTCTAGGTGTTCAGCTTTGCAATCAACGTACTAAATGGAGCTTGAACAGGCTGGAGTGCAGTGGCGCCATCTCCGCTCACTGCAGGCTCTGCCTCCCAAGTTCATGGTATTCTCCTGCCTCAGCTTCCCGAGTAGCTGGGACTACAGGCACCTGCCACCACTCCCGGCTAATTTTTTTCTTTGTATTTTTTAGTAGAGATGGGGTTTCACGCTGTTAGCCAGGGTGGTCTCCATCTCCTGACCTCGTGATTCGCCCACCTTGGCCTCCCAAAGTTCTGGGATTATAGGCATGAGCCACCGCACCCGGCCTGAACAAACATTTTTAATGGTGTCCGTGCAAAGTGTATCTAAGAAGTAATCATGTCAGGCACTGCTATGAGGAAAACAGGTAAGCGAAGTTTTTTGTTTGATAGTTCGTTTTTTGAGACGGACCTTGGCTCTTGTCACCCAGACTGGAGTGCAATGGCACGATCTCGGCTCACTGCAACCTCCGCCTCCCGAGTTCAAGCAATTCTCCTGCCTCAGCCTCCCGAGTAGCTGGGATTACAGGTGCCCACCACCACGCTTGGCTAGTTTTTTGTATTTTTAGTAGAAACGCGTTTCACCATGTTAGCCAGGCTAGTCTCAAACTCCTGACCTCAGGTGATCCACCCGCCTCAGCCTCTCAAAGTGCTGGGATTATAGGCATGAGCCGCTGCACCAGGCCGTGAAGTTTTTACACATATGCCACATGAGAGAGTTGGTATTGAGTTTTTCAAAGGAGGCAGAGGTGATCAGGTTAGCTTTAATGGAGAGGGTAGGGCCTACATCATATGGTGATGCAATAATGTTGGCTGATAACTTTTTGCATATGTGATTAGAAGCTCTAAAGTCATTGGACACTTCTCTGTTCTGGATGGGCAGACTTGGAAAGGAGATGGTTTGCTCTGCAGAGATGCTCAACCTTTTTTGGGTTAGATACATGAATGTCAGGTTGCTTCCTGATACGTGATTCAGTGATTGAAGAACTGTTAAGGGCACCAAATTCAGTGGTGTAAACACCTCAAATTGAATCCTGCCTTTGCTCATTGTTACTTAACCTTCCTAGGCTAGTGTCTTCCTCTGACGACTGGAATAACAATGCCAATATCTTAAAGTCAAAGCATGAATGAATAATACACTGCATGTATTAATTCATGCATGGACCGTAGGATATATGCAGTGTATTATTAATTCATGCGTGAATATAATACACTGCATATAATAATAATTTAAATGCATGAATAATACAGTGCATATAATAATACACTTTACATAATAGATTGGCATGTAGTAACTTTCTATATGTGGATACTGTTACTTACATTATCTTTCTTCATCTCTTTGCTACTCCTCCTCTCAGACAAAGCCAGGAAGAATTCTATGGCATTTTATCCATATTCACCACTTTGAAAGTCATGAAGCATTCTTAACCTATATATTTTATGAAAAGTATAAAATGAGAAATCACTACCATGGCCACATTTTAAAAGATATAATATTTTATCTATATGGCTTTATTGCCAGTTCAAATTCAGTTATATAATAAAGGAATTATATAATTTAATTTAAACTGTTGACCATCTCTTGTAGCTGGAAAAATGTCCTGTTTTACATGGTAGCCCTAACCTTTCCCAAATTACCACAGTCTGATGTTTTCAGACATAATTCATTTGCAGTAAATAGATTTTATTTTTAAAATGGTCTGTCCAGCCCTTTATAGGTTATAACCAGATCCAGTTTTAATGAGATAACTATAGATAATAGGGTCATATTTTCATGTCTCTTAAATAATATATCGAGATCATTCTACTTATAACAATGTAATGAAAATAAATGTTTTTTTGTTATTGAATAGAATTTCCATAATACAATGAGTTTCCTGGGATAAAAGCTTCAATGCTAAGTGAAGTGTAGAACTAGGACAATGATCCTAATGGAGAGATGGCAAATAGTGTTCGTCCAATGTGCCAACTGCAGCCCATTGGAAATGGCTTCCTGGATCCCCGCATTGAAAAGGATTATGAAGGATCATCTAGGCTCGGAAACAAAATGTGTCACATTGGTTATTAATATGGGAGCTGATAGTGGGGGTCTTCTGTACGTATTACTTCTGTTCAAATGAAACATATATATAATGTCCATAATAACTAAAGAATGAAAACAAAGAAGTAACTAGAATATTTTCTATTCAATATTGTGGTGAATATTGGACATCCTGATAATAAAAAGGCACTATGTAATATGAATCCTGGGCAACCTTTGATCCTTCTTTTAAATTTTTTTTCCTTATGTCTTCTATCTTCCCACTCTCCCCCCATCCTCCATTCTCTTTCCTTCTTCTGCTCTGTTTCTGGGTCTCTTTCTCTTTCTTTTCTCCTTTTTCCTTCCTTCTTCTGACTTTTTGTGCATCTACAGTGTGCTTGGATACTAAGCCAGGAGCCCAAGTAAGTCAACAGTCTGTGGCAGATTAGAAAGGCAGCACTGTTTGGTTGTATCCAATCGGTCATTTGTAATTAGTCCTGATCACATAGAGGACTCCAGCTGGCTTTTCCTGACCAGCATATGGATGTTCCAAACTGCTATTTGCTAACCTCCTCCCCAACTTCCCAGCAAGCTAATGACCCAGGAGGCAGCCATTTCCCACCCCACTCCTAGAGGTAATGGAGAGCAGGCTGCGTTGAAAATGCTTGCATGCTCAGCCATGCATAGAATCTTTCTAGGACTGCTTTCATTCATGGAGAGTTAATTGTCCTTTGGGTTTCCCAGGTATTAATCTAATGTCTACCTGAATATTAACTTTTTTTTCAAGCCCAGCTAAAGGTAACTTTTGCCATAATACTGAGCATATGCTAAAAAGTAATCTTTATACCAGTTTGAAGGGAGGCAAAGTGATATTCCAAGGCAATTTAGCATTAACCACTGGCTGTTACCCATCTCTACATTAGCCAAAGCTGATAATTTTGTATCCTTTGGATTCCCTCAATTCTTCATTTTTCAAGTAAAATTGCTCTATAACTCTATTGATAGATGTTTTTGGAAGTCACTCATCAAATATCTTGCATACTTTATCAGCGTGTGCTTCATTAAATGTAATTTGGGTTTATTCAACTATTTTTCTGCTTTTCTATCAACTGAAACTCAGAAATCCTCTTTTATCATATTCAATGGGGAAAATCAATTGCAAAGTAATTTTGTTTCCTATTTCATCTGCAGATAAGTTGCTGTTGCTAGTATATAGTCCTGTGGTATGGTCTTAATCCTTTCTCTTGGATGGAAATGAGAGGAAGAAAAATTATCCCCCCCTTTCATATGTGTGTTGATGAAGGGCCGAAGAAGTCTTTCTCTACTTCATAATAATTTTATTTTTCTCCTTTTTGGAAATGAGTTTATGTGCTTCTCTTGCGATGATGGGTAAGGCGGTGTAGAATATCTTCTCTTGGAAGGATGTGCAGCTATAGAGAAGGGTCACAGCTGGAGCATCCCTTGCTGAGTTTGCCTAGAATCTGGTGTCGTCTTTGCCACTTACTTGGCATGTGTTCTTGGGTAAACCTTCTAAGCTTTCTGGGCCTCGGGTTTTTGCTTTAAAAATTTATTTATGCCAAAGAAAAGAAGAGAAATTTTAAAAAGAAAGGAAAAGAAATGCATTCTTCTTTTTAAAATTAGGATGTTATTGAACAATTTTCTCCACCCTGAAATCTTGCATTTGAAAACCCAGGCCCCAGTGGCCCGGCGCGCACGCGGTGGCTCACGCCTGTAATCCCAGCACTTTGGGAGGCCGAGGCAGGCGGATCACGAGGTCAGGAGATCGAGACCATCCTGGCTAACATGGTGAAGACCCGTCTCTACTAAAAATACAAAAAAAATAGCTGGGCGAAGCAGGAGAATGGCGTGAACCCCGGGGGGGCGGAGCCTGCAGTGAGCCGAGATCGCGGCCACTGCACTCCAGCCTGGGCGACAGCAAGACTCCGTCTCAAAAAAAAAAAAAAAGAAAAGAAAACCCAGGCCCCTTCCTCCCCTATCAACAGGAAATGATTTTAATAAATTTTTATCATTCTTTGACTCTTTTCTCATTCAATGATATTTTGTGAGATCCGTTCTTATAATGCTGACACATAACTAGGTTTGATTACTTTTAACTGTTTATAGCATTACCTTACATAAATGAATCATATTTTATTCAACCAGTTACTGTTCATACTTTTATTTGCAATATGTCTTTATTATACAAAATGCTGTGATAAACATTCTTGCACATGTGTGTGAGTGGGCTGTCTAAACCCATAACTAGAAATGGATTCTAGATTATAGAAATGTCAGTTTTTAATTTTAATATATATTGCCCAATTCCCTTCAAAGTAGTAATATCACTCAAGTTCCCACCAGCAGCCTAGGAAATGTCCATTTCCCATGATCTTACCAACACTTGCTATTGTTGATAGGAAAGTTTTAACTTTTCATGCCAATTTTATCAGAAAAAAAAATATCCTTTTAACTAGTATTTCTTATTTCCATTTTTGTTTAAATATATAAAGTGGGGAAATTAACTTTTCTAATAAAAATAATGAAAATTGATTTTAAAAAGAGCTTAAAATTTATTAGAGATTTTTAAGAGTTCTCTGAAGCATTTTTCAAAAATAGCATTGTTTGCCTGTGTCATGCAGTTATTCATTCAATAGGTTAAAAAATTGCAAAATATAGTCAAATTTTCCGTGAGAGCTCTCACCCCTAACATCCTTAGTGCAAGGGGTCTGCTATTTATGTGACCATTCCTGTTGAATTTATCATGGTTCAGTTATGAAAACACAGGGACCCTGCTCCAATTATTCAGGAGTCACTGACTTGGAGTTGCTCAATTTGCTTATACAGGACAGAGTTGTTAAACATTATCCTTTCTGGGCTAAAAATGAAGTTGCAGTGTGTACAGTAGTTTGCAAATGCACAAAAGGTCACCCTGATTGATGGGCTTTGAAAATTGGCCATTTATGTCAAGAAGGAGATGATGATAAGGTTTATTATTCTGTGAAAGTCTTCCAAGTGGTGAGGACATCTCAATAGCACAACTTTTTCTCCTTTTGCTTTATCCTTTGAAATAATGAATCATGAAACCAGAGAAAGAGAGTTGGCATGCAATATGGCCGGCTTCCTCATGCGCTTCATAATGCTGATCTAGTGGTGGTTGGCAAATTAGTGCCCGGGTACTAAATCCAGCTTAAAGCCTATTTTTGTGGATAAAGTTTTATTAGAACAAATTAAGAAAATCCCATTCATTTGTGTTTTGTCTGTGCTTTCTTGTCCCACACAGACAGAGTTGAAAAGTTCTAACAGAGACCATGTGATGCTAAACTTAGAATTTTTACTCTCTGGCCCTTTGCAGAAAAGGTTTGCTGATCCCTGGTGGAACCTGCAGTAGACTGCATTTGAAAGTTTGATTGTTAATAGCTATGTGAATTCTGTGCTTTTATTACTTCGAAACATTTAAAGAACCTTTAGTAATTCTCTTAGCAGATGGATTATAACTGTTGGAAGGTTATAATGAAATTCTAAGTTTATAAAATATTTTTGTTTGTCCTAAAAGAGGTGAGGATGATAGTGTAAGTACTTCTGAAATATGTTTTGCCTCACAGTAAACATTAATTTAAACCATGTATTTTGTTTTCTGTGTTTCCTAATTTATTATTAAAATAATATCCCCTTTAACTTGAAAAAAGGGGACTTATTTTACACAGTAACTCTTTAACTTTTAAAATTAAAAAAGACAGTTAAATTATGGTTTATGGATTTTTGTAGTGTTTAATTTAATGGTAAGAAATCTGTCTTATGATTACTCAAAACATCTGTCTTTTTATCCCAGTAAGTTAATTCATTAAGTTCAAAAAAGGCTTACTTAAAATAGCATTAAAATATTAGCATATTCATTGGCACATAAATTTTTAATAATTATATTTTATATTTCCTTAATTCGTAGTGACTGTTATTATGGTGGTAGATAAGTAACATAGTCTCCAGAGATTTTACTAATTCAAGAAAATACTACCAGCCTCATATTTTAATAGCATGTCTTCGTCATAAAGAAGGACCACCATCAAAGTCTCAAGAAACACAATATTAACTTTCTTTTATATTTCTACACTTCCAATATCCAGTAGATATGTCTCAAAGTCATACACATTTGCTCATGCACACATGCACGCATACACACGTACACACACATACACAGTCCTTAATTCTGCCATGACAAAAATTGCATTGGTGACTTTCACGTGTAACAAATGAACAAGCTGTTAACTGAGAAATTTCAGACATTTGGGGACAACTAAAAGTCAGTATAAAACTAATGAATTGCTTGAAGGCAAATCAGAAATTACTGTTGGCAAATATCTAAAATAAGAACAGAAATAATCACACCTGAAACAAATGGAAGTTGAAAGGTGCATCCGTACTTATACTTCATGTAGAGAAAGAACCTATAGAAGTAGGTTACTGATCCCATAATGGACAAAACCAGATTCCTCTTCCAAAAATTGTTGCAATTCACCAATTCCCACTAGTTTTTACCATATTGTTTGTAGCAATTTTATGCTAGTAAGAGTTTATGCTGACCAGGAATATGATGGGAATCTATGTCTGTTCTTATCTGTAGCCTCCATACCTGGCACTGGGTAAAAGCTCAGTGAACTTTTGCAATAAATGAGCATTGGGGCAAGTATTTAAACAGATTAATATACTGAAAATATGATTCTAGAAAATGGCCCCCAAGCAAGTGTGATCAAACTCAGTACAGACACTTTATTGTACACATTTTCTCATCACTTACACATCAAAGTGATCACAGGTTCTACATCTGTGAGCCTGCTTTCCCATTTGGAAGAATAAGTACAATAATGTTATCTATTTGGTAGGATTGATTTGAGCATTAAGAGTCATTATATATTAAGCGCTTAGAAAAGCCTGGTATATAGCAAATAGCTCATCAATATTGCCTTCTTGTAATAGTAGTAGCACTTCTACTGGTAGTAGTAGTATTGATAGTAGTAGTATCCAAAAGCATCTTTTGATATCCCCACATTTCCCCATTTAATGTGTAAATAAATAATACCAATATTAGCAAATGCATTGTCTAGAGCATTCATCATCAGAGATAAGTGTAAGCCAATCATGTTTGTTCATTCCAAAGATACTCACTATATGTCAGGCTTATTATAAACCATCACGCTTGTAATCCCAGCACTTTGGGAGGCCGAGGCGGGCGGATCACGAGGTCAGGAGATCGAGACCACGGTGAAACCCCGTCTCTACTAAAAATACAAGAAAAAATTAGCCGGGCGTGGTGGCGGGCGCCTGTAGTCCCAGCTACTCGGAGAGGCTGAGGCAGGAGAATGGCGTGAACCCGGGAGGCGGAGCTTGCAGTGAGCCGAGATCGCGCCACTGCACTCCAGCCTGGGCGACAAAGCGAGACTCCGTCTCAAAAAAAAAAAATAATAATAATAATAATAATAAACTATATGATTTTATATATATATATATATGGAGGGAGAGAGAGAGAGTCAGGTGTTGTCTTATTGTTGGGCAGGTAGATTGGAGATGAGTAAAGCTGTTGTCCTGCCCTTGATGTGCACGCAGCCCAGGAAGGGAAACATAATATAAGCAAGTAATTTCAAAGCCGCGTAGCAATTTTATCCAACGCAAAGTTATAGACTATGACAAGTCAGCAGCAAATAACTAAAAGTTGTTTTAGATGGAACTTGTACATACATTTTATCCTCCCAATAACCCTACAATATCAGTCTCGCCGTTAGCATATAACCCATGAGAAAGCTATAAGGTTGAGTCACAACCCTAGAATATCCCATTGGCAGAGTGTAAGAAAGGCAGGATTGAACCAGGTCTTAAGAGTCCACAGCCTGTGGTTTTCCAGCCCCTCAGCCATTGCTTGTCTGGGAGATGGAAAGTTTTGGCTGGACATCCCTTACTCCATGGTGTAGCTGCCCAAACCGTCCCTGGTCTGGACACCACAAATGGAGCAGAAAGAGAAAGGGAGAGAAGCCATTTCATTGTAGGACTCTTGACCGCAGTCTGTTCAATCTGGCCTGGTTTCTTCTTGGTGCTTATGTACGCACTAATTGCCATGGCTAAATAGTGTCATTGTGGATAATAATGCTGTGATGAAATGTTTAATCTCCCCTAGGGTTTGGTGGACATTTTCAGCTGCTGGTCTAGTGATAAGCTGGGCAATGGGAGGGAAGCTACTCCGCTTCAAAAATTATCTTCTTGTTTCCGGGTAATCACTTGTTGGCAAATATATTAAATAAAGACTGATATTTAAATAAAAGTGCTTTCAACTGGGATAAAATATTTATACACAGTTTGAATTTAGTGTTTTGTCAAAGGTGTTTCTCCTCTTGGACTCTGAAAGGCGAGTGAACACTGAAAGACTGTCTCTCCCATCTCTTACCTATTGATGAGATCCATCCAGACCAGGCTGAAAAATCTTGTGATCAGTGCATGTAAGCATTCCCTCCTGGCCCCCTACCTCTAAAGTGTGGAAGAGATCTACACATAGAAATAGTGGCCCAGCACCCCATTTTCTCTGTTTGGCATTGATTAAATCACTCCTTCATCTAGTTTGGAAAGTTTATCATTTAAAGCTGTATCCACACATTTCTTGGGCCAGTTACACTGTGTTAATTTCTTACACCATTCTAATATGTGACTTGGAACTGATCCGTTGCTGTGTATGAGAAGTCCAGAAAACTACCTTTACTTTGTTTTATTCTTAGTTTGCCTGAACTGTTACCCATAACATTTTATCCCCAACATATTTTGTTATGAATACTTTCAAACATGCAATAAAGTTGTAAAAGTTATGGAGTAAACCTATCTACTTTTTTGAGGGGGGATTTGTACCCATGTGATGTCTAACTTTTGTGACTTAGCTAGTGTCTTAATTTTTTACTCACCCCATCTCAATTTTTGAAACACACACACACACACACACACACACACATACAGATACTTACTAGGCATTAGTTATGGGTTGAGTATCCTTTATTTGAAATGCTTGGAGCAGGAAGTTTTTCAGATTTTTTATTATTTTTAGATTTTAGAATATTTGTATAATACCAGTTGAACATCCCAAATCCAAAAATCCAAAACTCGAAATGCTCCAATGAGGGTTCCTTTGAGCATCATGTGGGTGCTTAAAAAGTTTTGGAATTTGAAGCATTTCACATTGGGGTTTTCAGATTTGGAATTTTCAAACTGTATAACAAATGACAGAGTGTGTGGACTTTATATTGTACTATACCTGGATCTAAAGCTTCTGTGTGCCTGTAGGTTAGCCTCAGAGCCTCCCTCAGCTTCAATTTTCTATCCTGTGAAATATGGATAGCAAATCCCATTCCAAAGATTATTGTTTGAATTAAATAAAGCAACATGTGCTAAGAATCTGGCACAAACCCTGGCCCTAGCCCTAGCCCTGGCACTTAATAAATAGCTGTTTTAAATTATTACTGTATGATGTGTACTTGGTTATTTAAATAGGTTAGAAGTACATTTAAATTATTCTACATTAATATATATTAAAATAGTTTGGACCTGGGTTTTGTTCGTTCGTTTCTCTTTGCTTGTTTGGTTTTTCTTTTCCGTAGAGAATTTAACAATTTCACTTGATACTTGAAGAACTACTGAGTTGTTACAACTTTGACTTGGGTGAGGATCTCTTACGTGAGGCTCAGCCAGTAAAGTTTTATTTCCAGTAAAAGGGGCCAAGGAGTGCTTTGCAAACCTGAAGAGTAACACCTGACCCCATTCACATCACATGGAACTGCTTCCCCCCTGGAAATTCTGGGCCGTCTCCCAAATGCTTCATTTGAAGGTGAATGCCTTGTGAAAAATGCCACATATGTGCCTCTCTCTCTACTAAACAGTTAATGTAGAATACCAGAAAAGATCCCTTGCCCATGCTGTCTTTCTTAATGAAATGTGACAATGCACTAATTTAAGTACAGTTGGCCCAGCGTCTCTCATTGTGACAGAGGCGTTTCCACCGAGGAAAGTGGCAAGGGTACTCTGAGATTGTGGGCTTGTCCAGGGCTGAGTTTGATTTATGAAATGAGACCTAGGAGCCTGGATTGAACAGATTGGCTTGCAAGAGACAGCTGTACTGGAGGAGCTGCTGCCAGGTATGGGTAGTGGAAATAGAGAAAAATGAACAGTGGGATAAAAATTCCTTTCCCAGTCCCTACTTATCAACATGAAACATCTGTTTCAGCTACAGTGGTTCCCAGTGGCAGTCAGAATTATTGATATGGCAAAATCGCTGCTTCTGTGCAGCACAATGGCATGTCCCCCCACCCCTACTGGCTGCATTGTAATAATTCATTACTGTACCAGTGCGACCAAAGACACCATGCATGTGAAAGGGGAGTTAGTGCCAGGGCAATTGTGCAAATGGTGAGGGTGGTGGAAGAAAATTTTCCCCACGGGCAATAAATTTCCGCCTGCTGTTCTCTTTTATTGTGGCTGAACACAGTGATTATACTGGTTGGAAAATAAGCAATAAGCGTCTGTCTGTCTCCAGTTGTTTTTAATATTCTTGTTTAATGGGAGAACATAGCTTTTATTTAAACTAAACATAACGGATGCATTTTAAGATTTGGATCGGTTTTTAAAAAAAAGTATCTTGCTGTCTCATATGTTATATAAGCACATGCTGCTATAAATAGGAAAACAAATATGCTTAGTTCAGCTTTTTGTTAGATAAAATTTGATTAGGGAATGTGCAAAAGCTGATGCTGTCAGCCAACACATAGCACCAGGGAGCAATACATACTATGTTAGAATGAAAATTAAATGCATTTATTACCAGAGAAACTGGTTTTGCAAGAAGGTACCAAGAAAGTTTACATGCTCAAATAAAGAGGAACTCAAATTCCTTCATTTTGGTAATATCACTTTATAGTGCCTGCTGGTAAACTTGTGTATGGTTTCCATGGTGGCTGAAGGATGATTAGAAAAAGATTTGCCAAGACAAGTTTTTGTGGTTCTTAACCTATTCTAAGAAGCGAGACAATGCAAAAATAGAAAGGAAAACCAAGAGCCCACACTTGTAAAGATACTTTACTTTCATATGTGTTCTTACTGTTTTCAACCTATGAAGGAATTTTAGTTGTGCCTTCTTATCTCTGTGATAAGGCATTTATTTGTTTCTAAATGTTGACAGTAAAAAAAAAATTGGTATGCAAAAACAGAAATTTTTAAACTAATTTTCCAACTGAAATTGTAATGTGGCCAATTTAGATGTAAAAGCTAAAGCATGTAGGCAGGTGTGATGTTTCCTTGCTGCTTTTCCTGCGGTACTTAGCACTAGTCCTTGGGATGAGAAAAATATTGTTTGATGTTTCAGACAACAATCAAATGAAGCACTGGCAAATTAATAAGCAGATCTTACCTGACAGCCTGGGCACTGAAGAGGTTAACACACTCCAGTGCTGACAACATGATAATGAGGATTTATGGTGAGCAGGAGGTGAAGGTGGGTGGGATGCTTCCAGGCTCCCACGTGTGGTGGCTCCAGGCTCCCTGCAGACATAACGCCTCAACAAGAGTGAAGGTTACCTTCTGAACTGTAACAATGGCTGAGCTATGTTTGTGGCAGAGTGTGCATACCCTAAAGATATGCAGATAGATAGATAGATAGATAGATAGATAGATAGATAGATAGATAGATAGAGACAGACAGACAGGCAGTTTTTAAAATAATTGTAATCTTTTATAGTTTGGTGCTTTCTAATTTCACATGTATACTGAGTGAAACCAGAATTTTATAATGAAAAGAAAATAAATGGGGCCAGGCACAGTGGCTCATGCCTGTAATCCCAGCACTTTGGGAGGCCGAGGTGGGTGGATCACCTAAGGCCAGGAGTTCAAGACCAGTCTTGCCAATATGGTGAAACCCTGTCTCTACTAAAGATACAAAAATTAGCCGTGCATAGTGGCACATGCCTTTAATCCCAGCTACTCAGGAGGCTGAGGCAGGAGAATCGCTTGAACCTGGGAGGCGGAGGTTTCAGTGAGCTGAGATCCCACCATTGCACTCCAGCCTGGGCACCCAGGGCGGAACTCCGACTCAAAGAAAAAAAGAAAAAAAGGAAAGGAAATGAAGCATTCCCTTTGTTGAATATAAGGTATACAGTTGGTGGGTGGATGGATGAATGTGTGGATAGATGGATGGATGGATGGATGGATGGATGGATGGACGGACGGATGATAGGAAAAGTAGTTTACATAGCTTTCAAATATCTTTATATTCTTTCTCCTGTCTACTGTTCTAATTTTAAATATTATCTCTCTTCTTTTTTCTCTCTATTTAAAAATTATTTTTATTTTCCTCAAAAAATCCATGCTCATTTTTTAGTTCAAGGGTCTTGGTACCTGCTTTCCCCTATGACTGGAACATTCTTCTCTGGATTTTCATAGGACATGTTTTGATAGCTCTTGAGTAGACAGTTCGAAGTCTCTTCTACAATGTCAGTATCCCTTAACACATGCAGTCATATTTCCCTTATTGATTATTTCCAGAACATATTTGTTTGTCTGTTAACGACCTCTCTCCTTCTAGAATACAAGCCCCATAAGAGCAAGGACTTTGTCTAATTTCTCGTTATTTCACTTGTACCAAGAACTGTATCTCTTATTTGATGCTCAGTAGATATTTCTTGAATTCGTGATGGGTGTATATAGAAAGTAAAACTCTATAAGCTTATTCTTTGACTTTTTTATATATGAGTACTTACATTTGAGGTCCATGGATTGTTCTAAGTTAGTTATTGTGTAAAAATAATGAATGGAGGGAGGATTAGAAAAAAAAAAGCAAGTATAATACTTCCAGGGCCCCAAATAATCTCAGCTCGCAAGGAAGACTCAGGTTTAAATCAGCATGTATGTTCTCAACTTTCCCCTCATTCTCAGTCAGCATTAGCTCAGTTTAGTTTTCACGACTTTCACTCTGTGCTAAATTAGATACCTTACTGGGTGGTATGACTTATTAGTCAAAAGCTAAGGATGTTTCTCTGTGGGATATTACTATTAATATCACATCATATTTCACTGTTCTGACTCTTTAATGTGTTGATATCCGTTGTTAATGTAATATTTTGCAAGAGTATACAGTCTCTTATTTTTTATCATAAAAATCATTATTTCAAAAATTGTTATAACTGCTACCTTTATATTACAAAATGAATCACTAAACTGTTTCGTAAAACGTATTTCCACTTCTGCACAGGATGTCCATAAAATAATGAAGATGTACTTGGTAACAGAAGTATTTATCTGCACACTCTAAATTCAAGCTAGTTCTGTGTTCCCTGAGGAGGCAAGTTGGTGCGTCGTTTCTCATATTTAAGAGACGATATCTTGACCCCAAGATTGTCAGAGCCTCCCCACAGGACTCCGCCATGAGACTACTCAGAAGGAGCCTGTAATGAGCACTGTGCACACACCACATGGTTTCAATTACAGCTTTATATGACTAGACAGTGTGGTGCTGGGAAGGAGCGATTGAAAACGATGCAAAGGGTCTTTGTCTTCACGCTTCAGGTACCTGGGCCTCTGCTTTCAGAACGTTCTTCTACTTAATATTATTCAGATTTGTCTTATCTGGGTGAAGGACCAGTTTCTGAAGTTAGGGATTCTGTGTTGAAATAAGAGAAACAGAAAAGAATAGTCCAGGCTGCAATCCTGACCTTGTCATGCTATTCCCCTTTAGTTTTCACACTTGTCTGAGACCTCTGGGATGACGTTTTCTATCTCAAGGGTGCTTTCAGGAGCAGGTGCCCGATAGCAACTGATTTTTTTTTTTTTTTTTTTTTTTGAGACAGAGTCTCGCTCTGTCACCCAGGCTGGAGTGCAGTGGCGCGACCTGGGCTCACTGCAAGCTCCGCCTCCCGGGTTCATGCCATTCTCCTGCCTCAGCCTCCCGAGTAGCTGGGACTACAGGTGCCCCCCACCACGCCCGGATAATTTTTCATATTTTTAGTAGAGACAGGTTTCACAGTGTTAGCCAGGATGGTCTCAATCTCCTGACCTTGTGATCCACCCTCCTCGGCCTCCCAAAGTGCTGGGATTACAGGCGTGAGCCACCGCGCCCGGCAGCAACTGATTTTTTAAAAAGGTTGTGGTGAGTGAAAGTTTCCTCAAAATTGGGGGAGAAAGGTGATGGAGTTTTCTATAACTTAAAAAGAACTATATCAGAGCACAAAACATTGCCTACATAGTTCTTTGTAGATAAATAATAGTGACTTACTAAAAAAATAAAGTTTAGACTTAAGAAATGATCTAATAGAATTGGAAATATTGGTTCAAATCAGCTATGTACTTGCTTCTTCTGGCTTCTGAGTGGGCTGACAGACAACTTATTTCAACATTTCCTGAAAAGCTGACTCTTTACAAATGTATGTTTATTGAATGTTAGAGATCAGTGTGGTCCTAGACTGGAAGGTTCCATGGGAGGAGGGTCCATTATGGCTCTCTTGTCTTCTCTCACTAGTGCATTGTACACAAGTCAGGGATATAGCTGTCAGATTCATGAGTAAGTAAATGCCCAACTTTACTTCTTCTCTTATGGTTGGGAACAGAAATGCAGAGGAAAGATGTGAGTTTCCCAGGGCGACAGCCAGTTTGTGGCTAAGAGAAGCCTAGAACACAAGGACGCCATAGTTTTCCATTGTATCAGTGACAATTGTTGTGTGATGAAAGTGCAGTGTTCTGAGAATTGGAAAGGAGAACTGAGTGTATGTCTTTCTCAAAATGGCCTTCCTGGTTTACTGAGAACAAGAATGCATGGATGTATCTAGTTTAACACCTCTTTTATGGTATTCAATCAGATTTACTGATAACGAGCTCAGATTCTTATTAGCACACACCGGGAATTGAACACTGAGAACACTTGGACACAGGAAGAGGAACATCACCCATCAGGGCCTGTTGTGGGGTGGGGGGAGGGGGGAGGGATAGCATTAGGAGATATACCTAATGTAAATGACGAGTTAATGGGTGCAGCACACCAACATGGCACATGTGTACATATGTAACAAACCTGCACGTTGTGCACATGTACCCTAGAACTTAAAGTATAATAAATACATATATATATATATTAAAAAAAAAAACATACCGGTATGGCAGCTGTAGACATGTAAATGAATTTCTGTAGCTGAGTGGGTAGTTGAATGAGAAGGTGAAGTTTTTGACAGCATGTCAGATTTCCCTGGATGAAGAGAGAGAGCACAAGAAAAGTGGGGTGAGAAATAGAAAGCAGCCCAGAGAGAGAACCTGACAATATATTGTAACTGCCTTTGGAAGCTTAAGTTCCTTACATAACTGAGTAAAATAGAAGATAGGAACAACAGGTTAAATAATTTTTTTAAATGGAGTTTTTAAAGCTTTCCAGTTCATGTAGAGACTCAAAAATCCTCTTTCTAATGCATTTGTTTTGTTGAAATGGCCCAATTTTTGTCTAAGAAAACACATCTTCCACCAATCTGTCATCCCCTCTAATTGAAGAAAGAAATGGTTAAGCATGCCCAGTCACTATTGTTTGAGTAAAAAAGACTTATCTGTCCCTTTCCATGGATAGGAAGACATCACATTGTGAACATCTGTGAATCTCAGTATCAAAATAAAAGACAAGAAACTTCTGAATGATTGTATCATCAACTGGTTGTGTGACTTTGGACAAATCATATTGTACCTTTTCTTAACTCAGTTTCTTCATTTTTAAGAAAAGTCATTAAATTAGAGGCTTTCCAAGGTTTCTTTTACCTCTTTTGACCTCATTTAGTTCATCGTCCAGGGAGAGAACAGGCTCTAGAGTTCACATTTGTCCCAATTCAAGATCGAAAGAATGGATAATTTAGGGATTAGGCCCATGAACTGTAAATTGAGCCAATGTGTAAACATCAAACTCAGTTAAGACATCCACTCATCTCAACGTTCGATTTTCTTCTGTGGTTATTTTGGTATGCAGGAATTCAGATTCATTTTGGAATATTTGCTAGGTGTATCACACTCTAACATATTACTAGCATGTTTTAAAGTCTTCCTGCATTCCTGTCCATAATGGTTTTAAGCTTTATAATTTTCCATCTCTTCACTACTTAGGGACGTGGGTAATCAATGAAAATGTGTATTTCAAGAATACACATGTCCCCCAGATTGTAGTTTATCAAAGTCACTTTGAATCATTCCAATTGAATTTTCACTTCTTGTAAATCATCAATGCTCATCATCATATTATGGGG
This sequence comes from Hylobates moloch, assembly GCF_009828535.3. Classification (NCBI taxonomy): domain Eukaryota; kingdom Metazoa; phylum Chordata; class Mammalia; order Primates; family Hylobatidae; genus Hylobates; species Hylobates moloch. The sequence goes on from NW_026652281.1 coordinate 144,553,915, forward strand.
TCACAGGAGATCACCAAGAAAGGTATATTAAAGGCGTGACAGAGGAGTAGCACAATGCCCTTGAGTCGTTCCTCAGTAATATAAGAACAGAATTTGTTCTTGGAAAGCTGGTGAGGGTGGGAACATTTTCTTTCCTTTCCAACAGGCATATACTGCTCATTCTCAAATCTGTATTGCTGTACTAGTCAGGATGTTTACTGTTTAAAATGAGAAGAACAGCAGCTCAAATAATCATAGGCATGAAAGGGAATTTGTTGGCTTGTGTAATTAAGAAGATCAAGGGGTCAATATGGATGGCTTCAGGCATGGCTTAAAATAGAGTTAAAAAAATAATGGCACTAGAAATATCTGTGTGTGTGTGTGTGTGTGTATGCACATGCACGCGTGTGTATGTGTCTGTATTTCTCATCTCTGTGTGCATGCGCATCCACACATATGTATGTGTGTGTCTGTATTTCTTTGTGTGTGTGCACGTGCGAGTGTATGTGTGTGTGTCTGTATTTCTGTCTTTCTCTCTCTCCTCGCACTGCCCCATCTCTTTTCCCATCCACTCAACCGTTGGTTCTATTTTCCTCTATATTACCTTTTCTTCTAGGTTGACCTTTCTCAGGAACTTTGGCTAACAGTTACATCAGATCTGTATTCTACCATATTTCCCACAAAAGTCCAGGGACTCCTATGGGCTTGGTTTCAGGGACTATTCACCTCTGAATCACTATGACTATGACGATCCAAGCCTGAGTTACCTGTCCATGATGAAAGCCTGTGATGGAATTATCCTCTCCCAAATGATGTTGACTAAACCAGGGCAAGGGATGCTTCTTCAAGGGGAAGTGAAATGCTGTTACCAGAAATAAGGAAGAGAGTAGTGAAAGAGTGCATATCCTCCCCCAAAAAGAGAATTTGTTCCTTTGGTCCACAGTGTTGTTGAAGCAAAACAATATATGATCAAGAATTAATCCATAGATTCCCTTCTGATCTTACCAACGTTCAAATTTATCTGTTCTTCCTGTCTTCATGCCATCCTTCTAAGTGTTGTGTAGACTCAGTAATGTTTAATTCTTTATTTTGAGAAGCAGGAGAAATTCCTTCTTATATAGAGTTTCTTGTTCACCGAATGAACACTAGAACAATGAAATATCTAAATAGTCAAACAACAAATACACAGTTCATCATTTGGGTTCTGTTCTGAGCTTTGAAATGAAAATGCAGCTCTTCTTTGGAACAGGTATCTCATATCAATCGAAATAAAATATCGAATTTCCTGAAAAAGATTGTATGATGAAAAACTTCATTTCTAGGAGTCATTGGCCTGGATTATCCCCTTGTTGTTGATGTATGTGTAGTTTTTTTTTTTTTTTTTTTTTTCCAAGTGTATCTCCTGGGAACATTAAAATAAAACATTTCATTATCCATCTTCTTTTTATTTTTTTTCCAAGTGATGTCTCTGCCAGATAGGGAATGCATGTAATTCACTGTTGCTTTTAATTTGTCAGTACATTAATTTTAGTTGGTAAATAAGTTAACTGAATCTGCTGTCCCAGTTATCTTTGATCATTCAAGTTCATTTGACTCTTGCTTTTAAAGGCTATTCTGTGCCTCCCCAGTTCTCCTTGGGTTTATATAGCTTTTAAGTTGTCATTGACCCAAGAGACCGTTCAAGGGTGATTATAGTTTTCAAGCTTGTTTGTATGCAACAGCCACGACCTTTTTTCAAAAGACACCCAGCTGCTCTTAGCTGCACCTTGACCTCCAACAGACATTTATTACAAATCAATTTCATAGATTGTCCATATAATAATCTAGAGTATCTCTGGTAGCAAGATGATGAGAGGGCACCAATTTATTGTCCTTATGAGGTTAGAAAGAGCAACGAAATCATGAATTTTAAATGAATTTTGAGAGATCTTACTAATTTTTTCACATTGACTATCCTTAAGAGGGACTATCATGCTCCAAATTTTAGAGACAACGTCTCTAATAGATTCTACGATGAAGTCTAGGTAGAAAGGGATAGAGGTGTTCACTCTTGGTTAATGACGCTAAAGAATCTCAAAATTGGCAGTATGGAACAGGACATGTCCTTGGAAGAGATGACCCACTGTGTCCAGTTGCTTATTTACACTCCAGTCAACAGGGACCCCAAAGCACTTTGAGCATTCTGGGGAGGAAGAGAATATTTTACATTACTTAATCTTATTCTATAAGTAGTTAATGATCTTTATGTTTTATTCTATAGCAGGAATTTACATATAGTTGGTATCTAATAAGCACTGATTAATCAAATTGAACTTAATCCAACCCCTAATTCTTTTCCAAGCAAAAATAATTATCTTTACTAAGTCCATTTCTTGTTGCTATGAATACACACACACACACACACACACACAAGTCTTGTTTTTAAATGTACTATGCCTTTATTCCAGAGGTTTTACTGTGTATTTTAGTAAAAACATCATTTTCAGACAAAATGTAGACTAGCTAGAGGTAACTGTGCTTCAAAGAATTTATCCACTAGGATATTAATTTCCATTTCAGAGTATTTCTTTTTACACAAGATGGATGTTCTGCTTTCAATTTATTAGCTACATAAATGAGCTTATCTATTTCTAATTTCGACTTAATATAAAAAGCATCAAATTTTAGTTTTCATCCATCTAATTTTCATTGTGTATATTTATCTGTGGTAAGCTGATTTTGGTTTATGCCATCTGGTCATCAGGTTCAGACAGATAATATTAAAAGTATATGTTCTCCAATATGTGAATATCCACATTCAGAAGTCATGCTGTAGCTCCAAAAAGCGCTGTGGTTGATTTAGGCTGCTCTCTGGGAGAGTGATGTTACCACAGCTAAATACAAGTGTGAGAATTTCTCGGTCCACTCTGCTGTTTTCAGTCGTGGTTTGAAGCAGATGGCTTCTTCTCACTGGCCTTTCTTACCTTAAGCAAAAATGTAAAAATTATTTTGATGGCTTCTTTCCTCCTTAGCCTCAAAGCCATCTTGGAACACTCTCTCCTCTCTCCTTTGATATCTCTATCAGTTCCCTCTAAAATCATAAGAAAGTAGAAAGCCTCAGTTACATTAGCAGGTGATTCAGTTAGTAGCATACCAGTCACTCTAAAACATATGGAATCATATTGCAAAAGCTTATAAGAGTTAGATAATTTAAGTTCACTGGCCTGCTTTTTATTTTTTTTTATTTTTTATTTTTTTGAGACAGAGTTTCACTCTTGTTGGCCAGGCTGGAGTGCAATGGGGCAATCTCAGCTCACCGCAACCTCCACCTCCCGGGTTCAAGTGATTCTCCTGCCTTGAGTAGCTCCTGCCTCCCGAGTAGCTGGGATTATAGGCATGCGCCACCATGCCCGGCTAATTTTGTATTTTTAGTAGAGATGGGGTTTCTCCATGTTGGTCAGGCTGGTCTCGAACTCCCAACCTCAGGTGATCTGCCCTCTCGGCCTCCCAAAGTGCTGGGATTACAGGCACGAGCTACCGGGCCCGGCCAGCCTTCTGCTTTTAAAGGCTTTTCTCTGTCTCCCCAAACCTATGCAAAATGACAAAGTACTTCTTGAAAGAACCCACTCTCCAGCAACTTTGAAAACAATCTATTTTATACCATACACACCAAAACAATGACAACATTTCTGTTCTTTTTCTGGTAAGTCAATAAACATTTGCCTCAGAGACTTTAATCTGAGTTAGTGTAACATCCCATTCCTAAGTCATTGAGAGAGTTTTTACTTTCCAAGAATCTTTTAAGCAAAATATTTACCAAACATGCATATGCCAGTAACTACAAGCATTTTCAAATGCAGTCATTTGGGAAAAAGAGAGGCAGCTAAGGTAACTTGATTTTTTTTTTAATACAACATTTTACTAATTGTCTTAGACTTGGTGATATAGCTAGTTTTTCAGGTCAGAGAAGTCAGTGTTGCTCTTTTGGAATGGTTCTTTACATTCCCAAACTTTTAAATTATTTAAAAATAAACATTGTTATACACAATAAATAAGAAACTTAAACTGGTAATTTTTATCATTTGTTTAAGGTCAGTCAACATTTTCAGTGCCAGGCACGGTGGCTCACGCCTGTAATCCCAGCACTTTGGAAGGTTGAGACAAGCAGATCACCTGAGATCAGGAGTTCGAGACCAGCTTGGGCAACATGGTGAAACCCTGTCTCTACTAAAAATACAAAAATTGGCTGGATGTGGTGGCACGTGCCTGTAATCCCAGCTACTCAGGAGTCTGAGGCAAGAGAATCCCTTGAACAGGGGAGGCACAGGTTGCAGTGAACTGAAATCACGCAACTGCACTCCAGCCTGGGCGACAGAGCAAGACTCCGTCTCAAAAAAAAAAAAAAAAAACCACACACAAAAACATTTTTGGTTATAATGCTGAGTGATTTCAAAATGTCAAACAAATGAAAAGGATTTTTATGGCCATATCTAAGAAAGTAAAGCTGACATCATGCATAGAAAACTACATCTCAGCAGAATTTTATTAGTAGTAAAAACACTGATAATAACAAAATACAACACTAACAACATGCTTATTATTTGCCAGACAGTTTTCTAATTGCTTTATTATATAAACACGTTTTATCCTTAAAACAACTCTATGAAGAAAATACTATTATTATCCTCGATTCACTGATGAGAAAAAGAAGTCACAGACAGTTTAAATAACTGATCCAAAGTAGCACACTGTGGGTGAAAGCTGGAGCCAGGATCCAAAAGCAGGCAATCTAGTTCCAGAATCCGTCCTCTTATCTGCTATGAAATGCTGTTTGCATTAAAAATAACAAGTGCATTCAAGTTCAAGTCCAATTTTCTTTTTTTTTTAATTATGGTAAAACACATAACATAAAATCTACCGTCTTAACTATTTTTAGGTGTTCAGTAACGTTAGGTACAGTCACATTGTTGTGCCACTGTCACCACCATGCATCTCCAGGATTCTTTCCATCTTGAAAAACAAGCCCTGCACCCGTCAAACAATAACTGCCCCATTTCCCCCTTCCCATACCATCTGGAAACCATTGTCTGCTTTTTGTTTCTATGAATTTAACTCTTCAGGTACCTTATGTAAAGGGAATCCTACGGTATCTGTCATTTTGGGTCTGGTTTATTTCACTGAGCATAATGTTCTCAAGGTTCATCCGGGTTGCAGCACATGCCAGAATTTCCTTCCTTTCGAAGGCTGAAGAACATCCCACTGTAGGTATAAATCTCAGTTAGTTTCTCGATTCATCTGTTACTGAACACCTGAGTTGCTTCTTTCTACCTCTTGGCGACTGTGAATAACGCTGCTATGAACATGGTTGTATAAATATCTCTCTGATACTCTATATTCAATCCTTTGGGGTATATACCCCCAAATGGGATTACCAGACCATATGTTATCAGTGAATTGAGGATAATAATATGTTTAATTTTTTAAGGAATCATCTTATTATTTTCCATACTGGTCATACCATTTTCCATACCCATCAACAGTGCATAACTATGCCAATATCTCCACATACGCACCAACACCTGTTATTTTCTTTATTTTAAAATGTTTTTAAAGTAGCCATCCCAATGGGTGTGCAGTGACAAATTTTCTTTTGTAATCGGCCATGTAAACTGTAATACACACATCGAAAACATAACCAATGTGACGCATAAGTAAATTTCCTAAATATTTGCTTACTTCTTATTTATAGACTGCAAATCTCTCATAAACTAGATAGGCCTTCAGACCATTCTGCATTTCCTTGTATATAAAGATACACACACATACACACACACACACACACACACACAACATACACTCAAACACACATATATATATACAAACATCAAATAAACTTTTGTGTCTTTTATGAAAAATAGAACACATTGAGTGGAAGGAGCATATAGTTCCTCTTCCATTTCTAAAGTGTCGAATTTTCAGTTTTGAAAGAGCAATAGAGATACACCCTCTCACATCAGAGTTTAGAATACTGAGGTCCAGACAGATTAAGTAATTGGTCCCAAGTTGAAAATTTAGTTACAGCCACATCTAGCCTGAAATTTTTCCCAATGCAGCAGCCTATCCAATCTCTGAAAGACATCATCCAATGTTTGTAATACATTATGTTTATAATATCTTAAATGTATAGCATTATGTATTACATTATAGATATTAATAAAATACTATTGGTTTAAAACCATTTTCATACCCCATGTAGAATTCCGGTATAAGCCATCTCCCACTATTTTTCCAGCTATATCATTTGTTTTAGGTAGACTGGCTTTAATATTTTGAATTGAGATGGGGATTCAGCTTAAAAACTGTGAAGGGTTCTTTTAAAATTTTATTTGCACTGAAGATGCTGAGTGTGAAAGACATAAGTTCGTCTCTCTCTAACTCTCCATAGTTCTTAACATAGAGATGATGACCCTGACATGTCACTGATATTTTTAGAACTAATGGCAAAGCGTCTTTTTTTTTCCCCCTTCTGCTGAATATACCACAGACAGCCACAGTTCATTGGGCTGGAGAGTTTCAGCTGTATAACTAAAAATAAATGCCTCTGTAAAACACTAACAAAGACAATGTCAGTTTCCCTAAATCACTGAAAAATGTGCTTTAAAAAATCTACTGAATTTCAGTTGGGTAAATGTCTACTCCATTTGCCTCCAGGCTGGGCTTTTAAGGGACTCCTTTTATTTTAATCCCTTTTGTTTTTCAGATTTATCACTTAAGGATTGTGTGATTGGTGCAACTCATACTATTAAAATGAACTGCAGTTGCTGATCTACTCACAAAGAAATGAAATTGTAAACTCCACTTTAGTTTCAAACCACAAATAAGCGACTAATAAATTAGCACAAGGCATCTTTTGATAGGTGGAGAGCCTAAACTGAATGTAATTTTTAGTAATATAACATGGGACTCACTACAGGGCCATAGTACTATTTAAGCATTATGTGTCAATATTGGTTTTTTGAGGTTTTGTTTTGATGGAAAAGGTTTAAAATTATTTTGTTCATATTCATATATACTGTGGTGTTTTTAAATATTAAGATATATAGAAGCCCAGAAAGTTGGGCTTTTTGTTTTTTAACTTTCTTTTTTAGGGCACTTGAAATTCCTTCAGGGATACAATTGCTCTTTTCACACATTTAGAAGAGAATAAAAGAGAGACAATAACTCTTTTCCTTTATAGAAGCCACATTATAATTCATTCCTTGTGGTCAATGTACTAGATGGCCTCAACAGACACCCCCATTCCAGGAGGCTCTTCTAGCACTTAATAGTGCACAGCCCCCACCCTGACTTTGAAGACTCACAGCAAAGCCTACTGAAGTCACTGTTGGTGGAGAATGGTCTGACACTGTGATTCCAATGTGGTGGTTACCTCCCGGCAAACAGTCTTTCATAGATATTTTATTTAATGTTTATAAGAGATATTACACTGTCCAGAACTTGGATTATTTAGCAACATATCTACATAGATGGACACTCAGTAAAGCTTTATAAACAAACAGTGCCCTTCTCCTGCATGTATCTTAATTCTATCCTAAGCACCCTATTCTAAAATCAGCAGCCAAGGCTCTATGTCAAATAAATAAACATACGGTATAAAATATAAGCAAATGCATTACTATTGTAGAGTATAAATTAATTTAACTATTTCTGGTAACATGATTCTAATTTATATATATTTTGTTTGCTTGTTTCACCTAAAAGTTAATATTCTTGCTAATTTTAGGTAACTATTGCTTGTTGATCATACACTGTTTCACAGTATATGTGATACTAATTTAATCTCAACAGATTTGAGGGATTAATGGTTTGTGAGAAACATAATGGTTGTAAGATAGAGATGGGAATAAATCATATCACTCAAAATCGGTGGATCTTCAAGTGACAGATTGACAGTGAAGTTTAAGAGCCAATTGATTGATCAGTTTCACATGCACATACATACATACATACATACACACACATGCACAAATCTCTTAAATTTTCTTCAGACTAATGCATTCTGAAACGGGAGAGTTCCCTGACCCCCACCCCCCATTGCAGGGGTATAACTTGTCTGTTTGGCTGCTGTGCACTCAAACCCCCTACAGGAAGGGGAGCATGCAGGCAGGTAGGTGCAGGAGCCAGGGCAAGTGCTTTTGGGCTCTGGCCCCATGGTAGCATCTACAGGTGTGTGCCTATGACATCTGAAGCCCCAGTGGGCATGTTACAGTGCTCTTTTAGCTCTTCTATTCACAGACGGTTTAAGTGTTAACCAGCTCAATCCCCTTTTAGTACTTGGGTTCTTGTCCAGCGTCCAGGAAGAATCAGGTCACACGGACATATTGAAGGATGGTAAATGTGGGGAATATTACTGCATTGCCAATGGAGATAACTTTCAGCTGCCATTGGGATGGATGGGGAGCTGGAAAGGGGATGGATGGGGAGCTGGAAAGGGGATGGAGTGGGAATATGATCTTCCCTTGGAGTTTGGCCATCCCGTGGCCAATCTCTTCTCCAACTGTCCCCAGCAGAACTCCTCTCAAAGTCCAGACGTTCCTTCTCTACTCTCCTTCTCTGCTGCACCGCTCTGCTGCTCTTCTGCTCTTCTGTTCTTCTGATTGTGGAGCCTTGGGTTTGGGGTTTATATGGGTACAGGGATTGTGGGGCATAGAGAGCCAAAAGGCAACATTTGAGCACAAAAACAGGAAGGCCTGTTCTCATTTAGAGCTGCGGGTTTCCAGGCTTGAGGGTGGAGCCTTTGCTGGAGAACCACCTTCTTCTACCAAGTATTTCCCTGTTTGCTGTCTGTATCAATTCCATAGGGTACTGAAGTAAATAACAAATGCAATGAACTCTGTAGTCTTCAGTAAGCCAAAAGAATAACAGTTACTAGTAGTAACGTTCAAGAGGATATTGGATGCTTTTTCTCCTTTTTCTATACCATAAGGTGCTACTCTTTCATAGAAATGTAAGTAGTGATAAAAATGTAAATAGAGATGTTTATAAGGCATATAAACATATCATATTTCCTAGTTCAGTATCTACAGATTGAGTCTTAAGTTTCAAAACAATGAACAATAATTCTTTTTCAGTATCAGTGTCATAAATTACAAATATAGCCATGTATGAATGACTACTGATAATAGTCATTAGACTAGTCTAATGTCATAAAGATGGCAAATGGCAGAACCAGAATTCCAACCCAAGGTTATTATTTCATTCTGGACCATCTTAGTCAGATGGTTTGTGACCACTGTTCAGTTGGCTAGTAATTGCCCAGAGAAGTATTTACCCCAGAGTAACTGACTTGTACTCAAAAACAAGCTATGTCTTTTCAGCAATTATGTGTATGTGAGTATTTTTTGAATACTAGAAGATATTTATTTTATTTTATTTTTTTGAGGCGGAGTTTCGCTTTTGTTGCTCAGGCCGGAGTGCAATGTTGAGATCTGGGCTCACTGCAAACTCCGCCTCCTGGATTCAAGCGATTCTTCTGCCTCAGCCTCCTGAGTAGCTGGGATTACGGACACTCACCACCATGCCCGGCTAATTTTTTGTATTTTTAGTAGAGACGGGGTTTCACCATGGCCAGGCTTGTCTTGGACTCCTGACCTCAGGTGATCTGCCTGCCTCGGCCCCCCAGAGTATTGGGATTACAGGCGTGAGCCACTGCACCCAGCCAAAGATATTTAATTTTATACATGGGATATTAGTTTTATTTAAACTTTGCAGGAGTGTTAGTTGTTTAGTTTGTTTCTTAACTATTAGAAGGTTTCCTTTCATAGAAGGAAAAATGTGAAGTTTGAATTTAGAATGTTTGCTGTGCTGATGAGGAATTGGGCAGGTGCATGAGAGCTCTGAGTTTGAGTCTCACTGAAATCTAAGGTGGGAGGATGAAAATCGCTGTGTATAAATTTCCAGACAGATGCTCCAATTCAGTGCTGAATAAATGGGAACCAGAGCTGCCTCAGGGGACTTAATGACAATTTTTCATCTTCATTGCTTGTGTCAGATTTAATTGCTGACTCAGAGGAAATATTTGTTCTTGGGAGACTTGCTGCCTATCAGGAATGAGTTGAAGAGTTCTAGCCCTGGGGAAAAGTTTATGTGAACTGAAGAAAAGATGCTTTAGAGAGAGAGAGAGGGGGAATATGCATTGTTTTCTTTTCTTTTTTCACCCTCTCTCATAAAGGGAGTAGGGCAATGTTAAGCAGGTAAACCCTAATACCATCTACAACTTTGTATTACCATAGAGTATATCTTCGACAAGTATATAGCCTCTTTGTACAGATGAGTAATAAAGAAATTCACATCTGTTGTAATCTAATCATCTATCTGGATACACAGTTTTTATAACAGGAAGGGGCAAAAAGTAAAATCCCTTAATGATGAATTGCTGATGTGAGCCTGTATCACGAATACCATATTAGGTTTTTCTTTTTAATGTTTCTTGCTATTTAGTATTACTTATAGAAGTCTTTGAATTTTCATTATAACATTAAGGGTGAAGAGCTATAAATGCCCTCACCTCAGCAAAGAAAACCAAAATATTTATAAATTTATTTTCAGAAATTAAAGACAGACCCCTGGAACTGCACAACAGGCCTGACTGTGTTAACTTATAGGAGATTATAGTCAATTTCTGTTGTAGGAAAAAATTGGATATTGTTTCAGCTTTCAAATCTCTTTCATTAGTATTAGCAAGAGATTAATTTCTCTCTAAGTAAATTTTCTGAAAAAAAAGCACTTAACTATGCATTTGTTGAAAATGTGCTGAACTATTCCAATTTAATTGAGATAATCAGCATGCATAGTATGTACAGTTAAATCTAACTTATGGTCCATAACTTTTCTAATAAAGTGTCTCAAGTTCACTACATGACATTGATGTGTTTACCGTGGGAAAGTTTTAAAGCACCGTTCTCAAAACATATTTCACATCTCTGTAGTTTGGATATTCACACGTTACTAGAGGTGTTTAAGTTGCAAGTGATGTCAAGTACAATTTCTCTAATATCGGTCCTAAGCAGAGATGTTCTGCACATTTGATGTTAGGTGCTAATGCATAGCCAGAACTCTGATTTGGTGAATGTTCACATATATGACTATTTAAGCATTCTAATATGGCTTTTTTTCCCATGTAGCTGAGTTGCTGGAATAGTGTGAGATGCTATTAAAGATGAATGTATCTTGTTTTTTTTTTTGTTAAAACAACCAATAGCTCACACACTCTCTCGAAGGCACCTTTTCTTCCTATCCTTAAGTGAGGGGGAGAGATGGGGCAAAGGAGAATCATGAGCTGAACTTCCACTCCGCACCAAGCACCATGCTCTGCAATCTCCATGATCTCACTGGGACTCTCCATCCATCCTATGAAAGCATTATTAATCTGATTTGACAGATGAAGCTCAGCATGGATAAGAAACATGCCCGGGCCGTGCGCAGTGGCTCACGCCTGTAATCCCAGCACTTTGGGAGGCCGAGGCAGGCGGATCACGAGGTCAGGAGATTGAGACCATCCTGACTAACACGGTGAAACCCCGTGTCTGCTAATAATACACAAAAAAAATTAGCCAGGCGTGGTGGCAGGCGCCTGTAGTCCCAGCTACTCGGGAGGCCGAGGCAGGAGAATCCCATGAACCCGGAAGGCGGAGCTTGCAGTGAGCTGAGGTCGCGCCACTGCACTCCGGCCTGGGTGACAGAGTGAGACTCCGTCTCAAAAAGAAAAGAAAAGAAAGAAACATGTCCAAGATCACAAAACTACACTATGAGAAAGCTAGGATGTATCGGTATCTGCCTTAATCCAAAGTCCATGAATGTCCAGGGCACATGACTAAATATTGATTCTGGTTCCTAATGATACTGACCCAAATGTAATCTTCCTTAAGAAAAAAGACCTAATGGTGACTGATTTCAGGTTTAGCCACCCCCTACTCCCCGCTCACTCTGGCTTTGTCATCTACTCTTCACACTGTGAAGTCATTACAACCTTCTTGAAGAGGAAATAAAGCTGGTTCCTACCAATATGGTTTCCCTTATGTGACCTACTGGACTCTGAAAGGTCCTAAGGATAGTTTGCTATTTCAATGTCCAGAGATAGCTGAATTTCTCCTCCTCCACTCCTTACTCCTCTACAGCACACTTCCTGAGCGTGGGCTCACGAACTCTCCTCCCTACGTGTGTTGTCAAACACAGCCTCACTGCTTCAAGTTCAATTGGGTGTTAGGGAGACATGTAATACCTACAGCTAACCTCATAGTCCTACAGCGTCTAATTTACATAACAGAAAAGTAAATTGAGTTAAGGCAGTCCAAAAATCTACATGTGTCTCAATGCATACAATGAAACAAATTTATGTGTGCTACTGTTTTCGAGGTTTCTCATTTATTGCAGTTATCATAGTGGCTGATATCTTGTACCATGATAACATCTTTTGAGGAATATAATTTTACTGATAACTAAACATAGTTTTATTATGCCTGATAGTTAAAAATACTTAAAATACAGTAAAGTTTTCATTTATAAATGTGTTTACATTCAATATTCCAAAAATATTATTTTTAATGGAAAATGATTTTTCCAAAGTGTATCTTTAACTTTCTTTTGTAGGAACATAAATTACTTATTCAAGTTTTGGCCGAGCTCTGACTTAGTTTGTAAATTGTTACTAATGATTTTCTCATGTAAGCAAGGTCTCCCCACATGCTAATACTGTATATAAGGAGGCTCCAACTGCACAGTGATTCACCTGAAGTAGTTCGGACTTAGGGTGCTTTCCTGATTTTAGCCATATGTCATGCACTATAATCAAGGCATGCAGCATACAACAAAACATAAGTTGCCCAGCCAAACTGGAGGAAATGAATCCTAATTTTGGATTCAGCAGTAAGTTTAATAACTTGGTCCTTAAAGCTAGACTCACTGATATGGCTTGGTAGTATCCCCACTGAAATCTCATCTTGAATTCTAATCTCCATAATCCCCAAGTGTTGAGGGAGGGACCTGGACAGAGGTGATTAGAACATGGGGGTGGTTTCTCCCATGCTGTTCTCGCGACACTGAGTGAGTTCTCACGAGATCTGATAGTTTTATAAGTGTTTGACAGTTCCACCCTCACATGCTCACACTCTCTCCTGCCACCTTGTGAAGAAGGTGCCTGCTTCCCCTTCAGCCGTGATTGAAAGTTACCTGAGGCCTCCCCAGTCGTGTGGAACTGTGAGTCAATTAAACCTCCTTTGCTTATAAATTATCCAGTCTCAGGTAATATCTTTACTGCAGTGTGAGAATGGACTAATACACTCACATTAGGTAAAATAAAATTTACAATAACAAATGAAGGTAAGATAGGTCATTATTACTCTTGTTTGAGAAATAAAAAAAAAAAAAACAGTAACCTTGTGCCATTTCAGAGGGATCTTCAAAGATGCCTTTTAAATTATCTCACATAGAACCCCTTCTAAATTTCACGAACCCAGAGAAAGGTATTTGTTCCTTTTCATATTTGTTAAAGTGAAAATAGGACTGGAATTATGATGAAAATAAGAACATATTTTGTAGAACACCATGATACTGAATAAGCTAAATTAAAATTTTATGTGGTAGGTTAGTCTACTAGCCCTGCTTGATTTATGTATATGGTAGAAAATTTCATACAATATAACATTTAGGTATCTATATTATAGTAGACTAAGTATTTGCTTACCTCATATATTTGTGGATATTTCTGGAGAAATGTTCACTAGCACGTTGATCAGAAGTATAAACCTATAAGCTGACATGTATTCTATTCACACATATATATATACATATATATATATATTTTTTTTTTTTTTTTTGAGACGAAGTTTTGCTCTTGTCGCCCAGGCTGGAGTGCAGTGGCGTGATCTCGGCTCACTGCAACCTCTGCCTCCCGGGTTCAAGCAATTCTCCTGCTTCAGCCTCCTGAGTAGCTGGGATTACAGGTGTGAGCCACTAGACCAGCTAATTTTTGTATTTTTAGTAGAGATGGAGTTTCACCGTGCTGGCCAGGCTGGTCTTGAACTCCTGACCTCAGGTGATTCACCTGCCTCGACCTCCCAAAGTTCTGGGATTACAGGCGTGAGCCACCATGCCCATCCCACATCTTGTTAGAGAAATTTTTCTGGAAGGATGGCCCATGATGAGCACAAACAGAACTTCTAGGAATTCTTGAGTTTTCAGAAACAGTAATATTAGTCTACCTTGCAAAACTAGAATGTCTGTGCATGCTACTCTTAGAAGTTAAGCAGAAGGTGAAATTTAATAATTAGAAATGGGAAAAGGAGGAAAACCAAAACTTCAGGTGTTCAGAAACTGTCCGTCATGTATTGAAAATGTGAATGAAGTAATGAAGTGCTCTGTAATACATTTACATATATTTTTGATAGTGAGAATAATGTGCCTATGAGGGCATCATTATTATTTTTTTCCATAACTCTTAGAAAGGGGAAATCAAAAATCTGCAGAGCTTAGAAAGCTAGCAGGCAAAGTTGTGTTTAATTCTATTCTAAAATTTATAGCAATTCTCTTTTTATTATGGAACCAACCATCAAATACCGATATGTACTTCTCTGATACCACTTTCTCTCTTAGACAGTTTATAAGAACCTGTATATTGAATCATTGATTCTCAAATGAAATATGTGCTGTATGCATCTCAGCTTTTTATGTGTAGTGTTCAAATAATTCAGCAGTTTTAACATGTGATATGCACAGGAAGAGAAAGCAAAGTATCAATAAAAAATGTGACACTTCTGTGATAGAAGACATTTCTATTGTACTCAATTGAAGGTCTACCTTTCCCATGTTCAAATGATGCCACTTGTAAACATCTCTGTCTTCCTGAATAATGTGTAATTAAATGTATTTTAATTCTAACTTTCTGTTTTCCTATATTTAAAAGAAGTACCTTTAGATTTGCATAGAAACTTTAAATACTATCTTAGTAAAATTATTCTGTTGGATACGCTACGTGGAGTGCTTAATCCTGAAACAGATAAAAAGTAAAGTTTGTGGGGTTTTTTTTCATCTGAAGTTAGGCTGATAGGAAGATCATCAAACTAGGGATTAGTCCTAATGCTGCATCAAAATGCACATTTTCATGTCTATGTAATTAGGTTTTAATAAACATGTTTGATGGTTACTTAAAAAACATATTTTTCAATGCAGAAATGGCATCTTGTAAACTACAGTATAAAGAGACTTTTGCAAGACTATTTGTTTTTTAATTACAGCCTGATTATGATAAGCATTTGTTATTTTCCCAAGTAAAGATTAAATTAATGTTATAAATCAATTTTCTAAATTTAGGCTTAAATGCCATATATGTTAGACACAACTCTGGGTGTCTGCTATAGTAAATTATGGCTTTTCCGACATTTTCTAGAATATTTATTATTGTATATAACCTTTTAATTGGGGCCACAGTTTTTAAAGTGCTTATGAGGTTTATAATGCAAGTGTTTGGTTTAATGAGTCGTTAGCCATTAACAAATCATTTCTGCAATTATTTTTCTGATTGCAAGTTAGGATTTTATTTAATTCTTGTTCCTTTACATTTTTATGTATAATCCATTTTTATTAGCAATTGAAATCCTAGATTTTTTTTTCAGAAAAATAAGACATGATATGAGGATTTTTTAGCTGTGTGTGTTTATTAAAAGAAACTAAATAATGGAGACAGCATGGGAGCAGTCATACCTTGCATCTTACGTTTATTATTCTGAACAAGAAATTTCTTACCTTTCAGAAAAATTGCAAATGTGTTTTGTTTCATCATAATCTTATAAATTTACCATGTTAGTAGTGTCCACTATCTTCCTTTATCTTTTCTCTATGCACATATAATATTTTCCAGATATAACTCACTTCAAATAATTTTATGAGTTGAATAAAGTCCTGTTATATCCACAATAAAATGTTGCAATGATCAGCAAGCCTCAAATAGTTTACTGGAAAAAGATCACTTGTGTCAATCATTTCCAAATAGGAAGTTTTCGGAATGAAATGGAACCATTTGGACATTGAAGATTTCTACCATAATGAAGCTTTAATAAGCCAGTAATAGAAGGTTTTGCAGCAATAGATGATGACCCAGACATAAATCACATTACTAGATCTTAAGCAGAGAAGTTATGTTTATCTATATTGACAAATATAATTGCTTATATTTTGTGACTCCAGTTCAATTATAGATCACCATTTTACTTCCAGTTCAATTATAGATCATCATTTTACTTCCTAATATGTCAGTAGAACCTTTGAAATTGTAACATGATTCTGAAATTCAAAACTTCAGAGAAGTATGGGCAAAGCTTGCTTTTGTTTTTGCTTATGGAGGACTATTTTCCTCAAAATCTATTTGCAATTAATTTAGTCTGGTTTTTATTTTTTCTTCTAAATTTAGAAAAATAGATTCATTCTGAACTGTAGGATTAAGGAAAGCATTATAATAATATTTTCTCACTAATCCCTGGAAGTAATGGTCTGTTCCACGGAGGTGGAACTTGAAGGAGTTCCTCCTCTACTCAGTGATCTGAAAGAGGCCAAATCAAGACCCTGGTATGCTGTCATACATATCACATGCCTGGTCATGGAGTCGTGGAGGCTGAAGCAAGCAACAGAAGCGAGGTAGCCATTTACAATTGAGAAGAAAAGGATCCTGCAGTAGCATCCAGAAACTGTTCATTCTTTAAAAATGACTTATAGAGACCCATTGAAGGAGGTCTGTCATCTATATAGGGTTTGGCAGCTTAGTATGGAACTTTGATGAAAGAGCAATTGAATGATTGCCAAAGGGTCTATGTTCTTTCTCTCCAGCCTCATTAGATAACTGAGTGATTTTAAATCAGTCTTTAGAATCCCTGGACCTTAGTTTTCTCATCTGTCAAATAATGAAAGATAGTTTAAAAAATAAAAATAAAATAGAAGTCTGAAATCCTGAATCTTCAAGACTGTGGCTTCTCTGGCGAGGATCCCCAAACTTAGAAAGCGAGTAGTCTATATTATGAAGGAAGATGTGGCTACTTCATTGCATGCCCTTGCTTCCCATCTCTACATATTGATGAGAATTCTTCCTTGCTCTGTTGTACGGCTTAAGGGAGACTAAGGTCCTTATGAGTTAGATCTACAAGTACAATCATTTTGTTTCCCTTTGGCTAGGAGCTAGCATTCTTTCCCAAGCTATGGCTGTGTAATTAAGTAGAGTTCTCTGAATATTTGTAAAGGAAGAATAATCTGTAGCAGTTTTCTAAAAAGGAATAAAATGAAAATAAAAAGCATGGTAATGGAGAAGAAGGAGTTAATACAATAACAAAACTCTAAGAATAAAAGTAACGAAAGGTACAATAATGTAAGAATTCAAGTTTAATCAGCTACGCTGAAGTGGCAATCTTCAATAAAAAAATCAGTTCTGAAGAATACAGAATATTAAATTTGATAAGATAATTGCAATTTTATTATTTCAAGATAGTTGTCATCTCTTAGAAGTGTCAAATAATTACCATACACATTCAACAGAACAGCGTGGCAGACTACATAGCACAAATGTGTCCTATGACATTCCCACAGCTCTTGTTAGACAGGTAGGTGTGTGGTGATAGACGCAGGAGTATGGTATCTACATCAGTGCAAAAAGTCAAGAGAGGCTTTATGTTGAAAATCTGGAGAGGGGAAAAAAGTAATCTCCAATTCACAGCTTTGCGGTGTAGTGGAAAGAGAACTAGATTAAGTGTCAAGAGGCTGTGGATTGAGTCCTGGCAGTGTGGTATAAGGTAAATCCTTTTCTTTCTCTGAGCCTTCTTTTCGAGAATCTCTTCCTTGATATGCAACGCCATTGCCAGTTAAGCTGGCTTGAGCCCCGGGTTGCTCACCTATCTTTTGCTCCTTAGACCATTAGTGGTTTCTGGAAATTAATGGTAATCCAGCCAAATTGAGAGTAGAGGCTCCTGTTTTTCACTCCTCTCCCTTTAACTTCCAGAACAGACACTTCCTGCAATTTGTGTTTCCACTGAAGACATGCAATGTGGAAATTCCAGTTCCAACTCTACGTGGCCCTCATTTGAGCATGCACCTTTTAAAAATGAGAGTTGTGAGAGAGAACCTTAAAGGAAACATCTTAAAAGTTAGCTCCCTGAAGGGTTTTCACCAAGTTAAGTTTCCCTTTTATTCCTGTGATTGGAAATTATAGCCGGTGTTTTAAGTGTAAAGTAAAATACTCTTCTAAGCCTCCTTTCCCGAGCCTCCTCTATTTTTCTAGCCGCAATAGTTTAATTTTGTTTTGACAGTGGCTAGAACACTGGAATTTGTTGGGTTTTTATTTTAAATGAGCGACTGTCCTGAATGACTAATTTTCACTGCTATCCATCATGCCTAAAATTGGCTGGTTTGCTTGGCTGAGGATGTTATACATCAGTTCAGGAACAGAAAAGGTCTTGCCTTGGTTACCTTAGAGTGACCGGGAAAGAAAATGGTGGTGGTGACAGGGAAGTAATGGCTTCTTCCCTTTCCCTCGTATCTCTAGTGTTCCATTTATCTTTATATAAAGGCTTTATCTGAAGAAAAATTAAAAGTTAAAAAAAAACCTTCATGCTAAACAGACAGTTTAATTGGTTCTGCTATTTTTGGAAACTGAAAGATAAATGCTACGTGTGAAGTTAATAAACCATAATTGGAATTTGCTTAAGAGCATTCTTTCATTCCACATGGACTCATGCACTTCAGGAAGCCAAAGGACCTAGCTGGGCCTTAGGAATACATAAGACCCTTTCCCAAGAACAGCTGTGACTTTCAGTGTGACCTTGAGGAATTTAATAACTTTTCTATGTCCCCACTGGACAATAAACAAATTGGGGTGGGAATTGAAAAACTAAAAACAAATACACTCACTTAAAAAAAAAAACAAACTGGAAACTTTTTCAGTTCTTGGATGATAACACTATCATATGTGTGTTGACATTTGCCATTTTCCCAGCTCTGTGTAGTGCTTTCTTCCACAAAAAGACTGATATTTTTATGATTAATTTTTGTGTTATGTACATACCTATGTAGGCTTATCATTGTGAGCATAACTGCCCTTTAGGTTTTACATATTATCTAGATCTGAATGTTATGCCATCCAAATTATTTGACAAACATAATCACTCTTACTCTTATTGATGTTAACAATACTGTTTTTTGTCATTGTTTGTTTTTTTACTGGTTATATATGTAGAGAGAAATGAATCTCATAGTCCCATGCATGACCTGGCACTTTCAGCATCATATAACTTTTCCCTAGACCTATTTTAATCTGAGCTAAATAGCAAATTCCTTTAAAGAACCAAGGACGAGGGAAAGTTCATTCTCATTCTGAATTTTTAAAAATATATTTGAAAATATCTTTTCAGCTATGCTTTTATTGCCGTATATTCTACCTGAATCTTTGAAAAGGAAAGAGTAGCTTATAGTTTTCGATCTGCTACTTGTTTCATAGAAATGCTTATATAATGGTGGTGAGATTGAGCAGATCATAGAAGTGTTATTGCAGATTGTGAGGCAATGTAGAGTAGGGGGTTAGAGTAAGGACACTGAATCCAGCACAGGATCACATGTCAGTGCTGCTAGTTACTAATTGTGTGATATTGGACACATCTGTTTCCTTATTTAAGAGAAAATTGGATCAAAATGGTACCTATCTTATGGATTGATGTGAGAATTTGACGACCTGAGAATTTGTGGTTCAGGGACTGAAACAATACCTGTACCATTAGACACTCAATGAGCATCATCAACTCAAGGGAAAATTGTGAGCTTTGCAATGGGCCTGGGTTCTAATGCCAATTAGCATGCTTACTAACTGTGAGCAGGTTCTCAAACTCTCTCTCAGTTTTCCATCTATAAAATGATTTTTTCCTAGCAGGATTTATGGATTAGATTAAAAATCTAATCGAACCTAAAGGTAAAGCTATTTTAAGGAAAAGCCTACCCCCTCATCAATAATGAAATTTTTTAAATAAAAATGTTTTTTTGTCAAGTCCATTATGAAAAGTTTTAGAGATGTAGATGAAATTGTAAAATATTTACTTACAGTCTAATTTATTAGTATAGTTATACAAGATTTTAACTATGTCATATATTTGCTCAAACTGTAACACACAAATTTAATGAGATACTTTTGTTTAATTTTACATTCATATTCAATATCAACATTTTTACCTAATGTAGATGTTCAGAGCTTTCATCTTCACTTCAGTCTGAGGGTTTGGGGATACAGCAGTTCATGAATTCATGTATGGTGTTAATTTTGTTCCAACCCACAAGAACCTATTACAACCTTACTTTTCCCATTCACTCAGTAAGCAAATACTAATCTCCATGGTAAGTTTTATACTAGACTATTTTTTTTAAATAAACTAGACTATTTTTTTTAAATAAACTAGACTTTTTTTTTAATAAGTAGACTTTTTTTTGCTTTTTTTTTTTTTTTTTTCTTGAGACGGAGTCTCACTTTGTTGCCCAGGCTGGAGTGCAGTGGTGTGATCACGGCTCACTGCAACCTCTGCCTCACGGGTTCAGGGAATTCTCCCTGCCTCAGCCTCCCGAGTAGCTGGGATTACAGGCGCCCACCACCATACCTGGCTAATTTTTGTATTTTTTAGTAGAGGCAGGGTTTCGCCATGTTGGTCAGGCTGGTCTTGAACTCCTGACCTCAGGTGATCCACTCGCCTCAGCCTCCCAAAGTGCTGGGATTACAGGCATGAGCCATTGCACTTGGCCTAAAAAGAGATATTTAAAAGATTTATTGGCATGCTTATTTGAAAGATGTATAAATCCAGGATAAAGAACAAAATGTGTACTGTTTTCAAATTTTGCCTTTCTTTATTTTTATTTACCGATTTTGGTTTAATCAGTGAACCACAAAAAGTTTGCAAACCTAGTATATTTTTAGGTGTTTCAGGCAAATATGTCTCCTCCAAGTATATTATGTTGTGAAAAATAATAAAAATTGTCAGAGCTAACCATAAAAATTGAAAACTCAAGTATATGCAATATTTGTTTTCTAAGGGATACTTCCTTTGAGAAGGATTTCCCTTATACTTAGGTATATATAGAAATATGTTTAATGCACGTACATAACTTATACTTAAAATTCTTGAATAATACCTTAACTGTTAAAGAATTAAATACGTTGAAGAATATCGCACGTACCTAGAACAGCCTTCCTCAAAATTTGGGCTGCAAGGTATCTTTACACTCTTAAAAATTATTGACCCAAAGAAGTATTGTTTATGTACATTATACCTGCCAATATTTACTGATTAAAAATAAAACTGAGAAATCATGAAAATATTTTATTTATTTATTTTAAAATAGCAATAAACCCATTACACAGTAACTTAAATAACATATTTAAAAAGCAAATAATTTTTTTTTTTTTTTTTTTACTTCAAGTTCTGGGATTCATGTGCTGAATGTGCAGGTTTCTTACACAGGTATACATGTGCCATGGTGGTTTGCTGCACCTATCAAGCCATCATCTAGGCTTTAAGCCCCGCATGCATTAGGTATTTCTCCTAATGCTCTCCTTCCCCTTGCCTCGCCCTGCCCCACAACTGGCCCCAGTGTGTGATGTTCTTCTCGCTGTACCCATATGTTCTCATTGTTCAGCTCCCACTTATGAGTGAGAACATGCAGTGTTTGGTTTTCTGTTCCTGTGTTAGTTTGCTGAGGATGATGACTTTCAGCTTCATCTATGTCCCTGCAAAGGACATGAACTCATTCTTTTTTATGGCTTCCTAGTATTCCATGGTGTATATGTGCCACATTTTCTTTATCCAGTCTATCATTGATGGGCATTTGGGTTAGTTCCAAGTCTTTGTATTGTAAATAGTGCTGAAAAAAAAAATACATGTACATGTGTCTTTATAATAGAAAAAAGCATATAAATGTTTTAAAATCTTTAAGTGAGAAGAATAACATTATTTTATTATTACCCAAATATCTTTAATGTCTGACTTAATACAATTGGGTTTGTTGTTTTGGTTGAAGTATATGAAGAAAATCTAGCTTCATACACATATATAGATTGAAAATGGAGATTTTTAAGAATAGCTTTTTTAGGTGATTATGGATATTCTTATTTGGTCTTACAAAAACTCCATTAGTGGTAGTTTCTTAAAGACTATTTACAGTGTAGAATCTTTTTGAAATCATATCAATGAACTTTTTGTACTAAAATCCATTGATTTTTCTTGCAGTTTCAATAGTCTTTTTCCTTCTGCATGCTCTTGTAACACTACACTTTGGTCATTTGGAAAAATGTTGTTTCATTGAGGTATGCAGATCTTCCACATGTGGACACATTTCATTATAAAATGTCAAAAAATCATATTTGTAAATCATCATCAAGCTTATCAGGTCCTGAAGTGTTGGGAAGCTATTGTGCTAATGATGGCAAATTGAAGTCTTACACAAGATGAATTTTTACTTGAAAGCTTGAATTGAATCACTGACAACAAATACTGATATAGCTGGGTTTTTTTTGTTTGTTTGTTTTTTGTTTTGAGGTAGAGTTTCACCCTTAGTTGCCCAGGCTGGAGTGCAATGGCATGGTCTTGGATCACTGCAACCTCCACTGCCTGAGTTCAAACAATTCTCCTGCCTCAGCCTCCCAAGTAGCTGGGATTACAGGCACCCGCTATCATACCTGGCTAAATTTTCTATTTTTAATAGAGACAGGGTTTCACCATGTTGGCCAGGCTGGTCTCAAACTCCTGACCTCAGGTGATCTGTCTGCCCTGGCCTCCCAAAGTGCTGGGACTACAGGAGTGAGCCACTGTGCCCAGCCAATAGCTGATTTCTTTAAAGTGACTAAGTCACTTGATCTATTTTCTAGAGAATGTTAAATAGACTAGTCTGAATGGCCACAGTTGTCTTTCAGAGATTATTTTAGATAAAAATAATGTTCCATAAAAAAAGTGATGGTTCAGCTCAGAACTAAAACAATCATACAAATACTTTTCCTCAAGGCAACTATGATACTTTGGCTTCCAAACTAAAATGCTTTATGCATACTTCCCATTTCATCACACAGAATATATTTTTTAAATGTACTCAAGGGCCAAGATATAATAAAATTAATAATATTTACTGCTTCACCAAAAGCATTTTTCAGTGAAACTAGATTTATTTTTCTGTGAGTGAATAATAGTAAAAGAAAAAAATACATTGGCTACTAAAACAATTTTCTGCTATGCCTTTGACTCGTGCTAAGGAACCAGCTGTTTTCCTCTTCATTGCTTTTGCACCACTGGTGCAAATGTCAACACAATGAAAAAGACAAAAATGCATAAATATTATAATAAAAATAGTTATGACCTCCAGGCCCTGGGGGGGGTGGGGGGGGCAGGTCTCAGACTATGCTTGAAGAACCATTAACAGAGGAAATTGAGTAAATTGTATTTGTATGTAATAATAATAGCTGACATCTATTGTTTACATACAGTTTCACATTATTGAATTGTTAAATGTTGTTATCTACAAAATAAGTTTGATTACCAGTCACCTTGTTAGTATTCCTATTCAGTCACCAGTTTTCTCAAAGTGGTAATCTGCACTGGAGCTTCATGTCAAAAGTGTTGATTGGTGAGGTTCTACTAGGCTTATTGGTAACATATATTTTTAATATCAGTTTTTCTTCCTTCTCCACTTTGCCCACCAAAAAAATAGAAAGAGGATAGATAGATGGATAGATGATAGATAGATAGATGGATAGATAGATAGATAAATGATAATATATTAAGATGGAAGGAGGAAAGGAGGGCAATAGGTGGGAAAGAAGGGAAGAAAAAAGAAACCAAACAAGTAATGAAGAAAAAAAGAAGGAAGATATGAAAGAAGTAAAGAATTGAGATGAACAATAAAATGCTTGTTTTGAAGCTGAAGTTTAGTTAGGGAAGGTCTTTGAATTACTGTTCATTCAATTTAGTAGTTACTCGCAATCACCTTGCTAAATTAAACCCAGGTGTAATGAATGCTGTTGCATTAAATATATTTTCACATGCACCCAAACTGGGAAGAGCAAAACACCAGGAAAACATGAAGTTGCAGTGTGGTTCTTGTATATCGTTGAAGGACTGAAACAAACAAGCCTCAGTGGCCATTTCTTTAAAAATACTAATACTTTGAAGAAAATAAAACAATCCAAATGAAAACATGGCTTGCAGGAGCTGCTTCTGTTTCCTCATCTTCTTTTCTGTTTGCTTTTACATAGAAGAGTATAGCTGTGTTTTAACTCATTGTGATAACAACTGCCAAACACGTGCCTGTAACTGAACTCCAGGAGAAAACTCTGCCAGGAAACTGTCTCCTAATGATACAATCTGCATATTTTAATGAGGCTGGAAATGTAGGAAACGGCATAGACTCTGGACTCTGCTCATTCTGGGCTTTTTCCCCTCCTTGTAGCTTGTGCATTGTTTGCCTTCATTAACATATGATAACTGGAAATGGGTTTCCTATCACCATCCACCAGCCGGATATGGCTTGACATTTTCAGAGTTCAGATGAAATACTTGTAACCTTTCTGGGGTTACTGTATATTGTACTTATTTTAATGATGTCCATTCCATCAGTGAGAAGCTGGCATGGCCACTGTTTTAAATAGCACAAAAGAAAAGTTGTATCTCACTACAAAAAAGCACAGCTATTGAAGATATTAGTAGCAAACCATTTTTAAAACATTTTGCAACTTCCTCTCTCGCTTTTATGATATGACTTCTGGGTTTTGCATTTTTCTTTGCTCCAACCTCAAGTGCCTTGTTCTCTTACTCTTACTTTCTCTCAGCCCCACCCCTTCATGTTCATTGAGCACCTGCTATGGGCTGAGTTCTTTGCTAATCACTTTGTATGTATTATTTTATTTAATTTTCACGATATTGTAAAATAAGCATGATTGCATATGACTATATATGTATGAGTGTATGTGTGTATACAGGTACATGCGTATATGTGTGTGTGTATCATGTATGTATGACAGTGATATTACCAGTTTGGAACTAAATTTAGTATAGTAGATATAAGCAGAAACAAACTTTGTGAAGTTATAGTAGTTGTCCAAGGACACACAGAAAGTTAGACCCTGGACCAAACCCAGATTTATCTAAACCTCCGAGTTATCCTGGTTTTTTTGTAAAGACCAGAATACTTGGAAATACAAGCTTTTGCTGGATTTTATTCTACTCAACCTCTAAACCACGCAATTAAATTGCATACAAAACAGGGGAAATCCCTTCGTATGTTATTGGTCTGAACCCAATTATATAAAAGTGAAAGATTTGGGGTCCTACTATCCCAAACTATTGAATAACAGAAATGGAATAGAATAGATTAAGCCTTCAAACTAAGAATTTTTAAAGGACAAACTCATTGGCATCCAGATTATTTTAATATACATTGTTCTTACATTACTTTTTAGAAACAGTGTCAAGTTTATAGTCTAAACAAATAGATTTTAATTATGAATAAGGAATTTAGGATTTAAAATATTATTACCTGGAAAATCATCTTTAAAAAAGCGGATTAGAATACTCCAAAGGAAAAATGGGCCCTTTACTTGAACATAAAGTTTTCATTTTTGCTTTTCAATGTTTTCATAGCTTCTTAGATTTATTGGCATCATGTTTTTTACTCTGCATTGTGGTAGCATATTTACTTACTAGACTGTAAACTGGAAGCCATCATTGCAAGTTCATTCCCTGGTATATGGAAACCGGAAGCATAGTAAGATCAGTAAAATGTTTGGTGAAATGCAAAATTTAAAGACATTTAACAATTCAAAAGAAAGAACAGAATCATTTGTCTAGGGAGTGGGCCATTTTAACATTTTAATGCATGACTGTTCAAATGGTTTAAAATACAGATTTCTGGATGCACCGCAGGGATTCTGAGTCAATAGGTCTGGGAATGGTCCTGGAATCTGCATTTTATAAAGACATCTAAGCATTTGCAACCACACTTCAAGGAATGTGGTTGAATTGTTCACAGTTTTAAAAAGTAATTGGGAATGGTTCTGACTTGTGCCCTGCTTTGCATATTTGAATCACATCTTCCAGCAGGTAAGCTTTCATTTGGAATCCTTGATCCAATAGTCAGTTATGTCTTCTTTTCCATCCCAGCCTAAGGCTTTCCCTGGCACCCCTCTTAACTGACTGCTTACTTCCCCTCTCTCTTCCTCACTGATTGTAAGACATTCCCATAATAGGAGTTACACAAATGGCTGCCTGGCATAAGCACTGGTTAATGCTCGTAATATTTTTATAAAGACTGTACACCTTTATATCAGGTACAAAATTATTTCTCCAAGTATTGCCCCTTTTTTGTAGAAATTTCCATCTCATAAGGAGGTGAGCAAGAGTTGCAGAATTATGCATGTAAATTACTAAAGAGGAAATCTGAACATGGAGTGCTTTGCAAATGGTAGCCATTCAGTGTTTTCCTGGAACAACTTCTGAAACTCTAGTGTTCCAAAGTTAGTGCTCTTAAAAATAGCTTAGGCCTGGAAATCTGCATTTTGACACAAAATCTAGATGATTGTGATGTAAATGATTCATACATCACTTCTTAATGAACTTTGCACCAAGGATATGGTCAAAGCAGGTTGTTAATTTATTTTAAAACACTTTTCAGATTCTTTAAGCTTCTGTCAAATATTTTCTTGCTCAAAATTCTCCCTAACCCTTTAGAGCATCTTTTGTGTTCTGCTAAAGGCCTCAAGTAGCCAGTCAGGGGAGAAATAACACAGAAACATAAGATAGAGAGATGAAATTTGAGTAGGCTTGGTAGTTTTATTTTTAAGATTCTAAATATTTGATGTTATTTCTTAAAAGGTTAATATAAGAAGTCTGTTTAACAGCACAGTTTCTGAAAACCAGGAATTCCCATAAAAAATTCATAGGTCTGAAAGATATAACACGTTTTGGATATCAGAACCCTTAATTTCTTTCTGATTCTACAAGCATATCCTCAGAATGTCTTTTCAATATTTTGTACTGTCTGGTTGTGTAGTTTCTTCACCCATACAATAATTAATTTGTGAAATTAGAGACGTCATTTTATATAAAGGCATTTCGATTTTTTAAAAAGGATGTATAATTACATCCAGGGCTATCACATGGTTGCTGCTGAAGTTTACAAGAGATGTGTGCCTACTTCTAGATCAGGGATTGGCAAACTGCAGCCCACAGACCAAATATGGCCTGCCGCCTGTTCCTGTACAGTCCATGAGCCGAAAATAGATTTACCTCTTTTTTAGAATCTTTTTTTTAGAAAAATGTTAAGTTTTTATATTTTTAAATAGCTGAAAAACCAAAACTGGAATAATATTTTGTAATATCTGAAAGCGATTTAAAATGTAAATTTTAGTGTTCCCTAAATAAAGTTTTATTGGCACACAGCCACGCCATTAGCATTGTCTATGGCTGCTTCCATACTACAAAGGCTCGGTTCTGAAGCTGCAACAGAGACCATATGTGACGCTCCCTGCTTGGCACACTATAAATCACAGTGAAACAGTTATAACTCGACAGCGTTTCAAGTGCCACATGTGTCACGTACCTGTGCGAACAGCCATTTTCAAAGATGAAATAAGTAGGAAATAGAAGCTCACTCTAGATCAGCATTCACAGATGGACATTTACAATAAATGCCAGTGATAGTAACACTGACTTTGAGCCTCAATTAAGCAAAATGTTAGCATCTACATACAAAAAGAATTTCAGTCTTTTCATTACTAGACGGGTATTACAAAAAATTTTGCTAGATTGTTAGCATTATATTTTGAATTTCATCAAAAACTGTGAGCATTTGTTTTCTTTCTTGTTATGTGAGTATGCATATATTACCCTCAATTTTGCAGCTTCGCCTGCAAAGTCTGAAATATTTCCTATCTAGACCTTTGCAGAGAAAGTTTGCTGACCCCTGTGATGGAGCATTGAGTGCATGTAAATTATGAGATGGTATTTTAGTTGTAAAAAATGTTTCATCGCTATAGAGTTATCTTTCAAAAATATAATTTTCCCCGACTAAAAAGTCATATGTACAACTGATAGAAAATTTAAAAACTGCTGCAGGATATAATTGGAAAATCTCCTTAGTTTTTATCATCTGGATATAATGAATAAACCCTGCTAACATGTTAGTGTACTTTCTCTAGACTGTTTTTTTAAATACTTGCACATATTTGAAACCTTACTCTAAAAACAATTTTCTATGTCACTTAAGCTTTGAGAACTAGTTTCCCATATTATTCACAAATCTTTGCAAACGTTGTTTGTATGGTTGAATACTATATTTTCATGTGGATGTGCCATAATCTGAGTCTCCTTTGGTGGAATCATTGAAGTTTTTGGGTTTTGAACCCCCCTCCTTTTTAATAATATTATTAAAAAAAACTTACGCTGAATAATTTATTTGCCCAAACTTCAGATTATTTTACAGAATTCTTTTAAATGATAGATTACTTTCATTCCATATGTAATTCAGTTGAGAAGTTGGATAACACGCCCTAATTTTTATAAACACGTCCTTTTGGGTAAGTCAAGCTACTCATTAGTTGCTTGATAAAACAGAGGTTGCTTTATCTTATGACAGCCTAATCGTAAAACAGTATTTATGGCACACACTCTAGAGCAAGCCTGGAGGCTTTAAATCTTAACTGTGTGACTTAAATCATTAAGCTCTGGAAATTGGAAACACCAGTAGAACCTCTCTCATAGGGCAACAGTTATATTAAGTGAGATAATGGACATACAGTGCTTACTCAGTGTCTGACAACTAGTAAGAGCTCAATAACTGTTAGCAGCAATATAATAAAGTAGAAATATCCAGCCCTCTCTTCTCCTCAAACTGAGGAATATCCATTTCTTCAGAAATACCTGTGACATTGAGAAGATCTTTCTTTCACTACATTAAATTCAGCTTCTTTCACTTTTCAAAATATCAGATTTTCGAAAGCTACAGCTATACCGCTTATGATATTTACGTCCTTGACCCAGTCACTTAATCTCTATTGAATTCTCCTATTCCTCACTTGTAACATAGGAGATCAAAGTCACTTACTTTATTGGATTGTTGTGAGAATGAAATTAGAGCATGCATGTAAAACACTTAGCCCAGCCCCTGTACAGGGTTAGCCGGCCAATTTCCTATTGCATACTACGATAAAGACAAACATTGAAAATCAGTGATTAGACAAAGGATGCCTCCTTGCCCCTGGTAGGCTTCAAAAACTTCCCTCACCTTACTGTGGTTACAGCATTACTCCTTTTTACTGGAGAAAAAGATAGTCTCAGATGCATAATCAGATGAATGGACCATGCAGAAATGCTGATTAAATTAGTTATGTGTATTTTCTGTGTGGGTATGTGTGTGTACACATAAAAGAGCAAAAAAGGGTTTAAATGGGCCAAAAGGAAGGCATTTAAATTTGAAGCCTATAGCTGTTCCATGGTTCCTCTTGGCTTCTGATATCAGTTCCTCCTATTAAATTATTAAGTGTTAAGAAAAGAAATGTTTAAACAAAGCCACTATTAGTTTTTAGTCAAATTCTGTGTGTACTTCTGTTATATTCAAACAAGCTAATGAGTACATTCTTTTTCTTCTGCTCAACTTGAAAAGGTTACAAACAAATAACCTGTCTCAAAATCTTTATTCTCTCTGGAATTTATTTTTCAGAAATATTAACTCACCTTATTTTTTAAGCAAAAAATTTAAAACGTTTATTATAATTTGTTAATCTAATTCTGCTGCTGAGTTGGCTGTTTTATTTAACAATAAATTGAATACAAAAGCTCCCCAAGGCAGGAAGATAGAGTACCAAGCTCTGAAAGTTTGGCAGTTTGACATTTCATGGTAGCCTCAGACAGAAGTTAATTTCAATGCTAGTTGTGTATACACACTTAAGTTGTCGTATGGGTTAATGGGAGTGTACATACGTCTACATATATATATGTCTTGGAGGTTACACTACAACTAAATTTAGAGTCATTTTGTATGCCTGGGCATGGTGGCTCACGTCTGTAATCCCAGCCCTTTGGGAGGCTGAGGCGGGCCGATCACAAAGTCAAGAGTTCGAGACCAGCCTGATCAACATGGTGAAACCCTGTCTCTACTAAAAATACAAAAATTAGCAGGGCTTGGTGGCAGGAACCTGTAATCCTAGCTACTCGGGTGGCTGAGGCAGGAGAATTGCTTGAACCCTTAATTACCTCAGCATATGGCCTCATTTGTAGATAGAGCCTTTCCAGGGGTGATCAAATTACAGCGAGGTCATTAGGGTGGACCTTAATCTCACTGATGTCTTTATAAAAAGGATAATCTTGGGCACAGCACTGTGCATGAAAGGAGGACAATGTGACGAGATCTCGGGAGAAGACGTCCATGTATGAATCAATGAGAGAGACCTAGAACAGACCCTTCCCTCCCAGCCCTCAGGAGCCAACCCAGCAGACACCTAGATTTTGGACTTCCAGCCTCCAAAACTGTAAGACAATGCACTTCTGATGTTTAAACTACCCAGTCTGTGGTTACAACAGCTCTACCAAACTAGTACACATTCCCTTAAAGGAAGTTCATAGAGTGCCTTACAACAATGAACTACATTAAAACACACTAAAGAAAGTAAGACACAAAGGGAGATTGATTGTTCCCATATACTGACATTTGAAAAGATCTAATACATGGGAAATTAGTCTTGAATCAACTCATAACACAGAGGCTTCTCTCAAGAGTCCCAGTTCATCATTAACATCCATCAAAAAAAATCAAATTTCTCCTAAAATGCTTAAGATGGGAGATAGGAAAGATACTGCATGCTAAGTGGACCAACTTGTCTTTAAATAAAATGTAAAACTTATCTCTCAGACATGCTGAATTACATTACATACACTCCATTGCATATGTTCCAGTAAAATATATTCGTGACCAGTATTCTGTGTAAGTACAGTGATCTATTCTGTAACCCAGAATTCATAATTTTACTTCAGGCAGCTTAGGTCTCTTAAAATATCTCCCGAGGGCTGAGGTCTTCATCCAGCAGGTGGCCCTATTAGGAAGTAGACTAGAGGATTATAAGGCTTTATAAATCCTAATGTTGTTAGGGCTGGTAATTCACAAGTAGTAGATGCAGAAACCACAGGGAGAAGCTCAGAGTGCTGGGAGAACTGAAGACAGGAAAGTAAGAGGCTCTAGAAGCCTCCAGATTAATCTTCCCAGGAAGAAGCGGAGACACTAATGCTTGAGAAACATAAAAACAGACTACAAAAAGCAGTAAGGAAAAAACCACATTATAGCTTTCACTTATTTTGTTGGACTTTTATTTTCAAATCACGCAATTGTCTGAGATGATTTAATACACAATTACATAAAAAATGAAATTAACATGTCTTTAAAAGCATAAAAGCAACTGCTAAATAAAGCCATAACATTTTTCTCTGCGCTACCAAGGTAATGAACAATATTTTTCATCTCTAACTGTGCCTCTGTGTCATGAGTATGGAATTTGGGGCAGGAGGGGGCAGGGAAATATAACCTTTGCTACTGAGAGATTGTCTCACAGCTCCGTGGGAGGTGGTTCAGAGTGCAGTGGGTTGAAGAACAAAACAGCAGTACTTATGAAGAACCGTGCCACTATGACACCAAATGCCTAAATACCCCGACAAGTTTCCGGAGAAAGACAAGAGCCAATAGAGTATGGCAGAGGGTTCACATTTTGTATTTTGGTACCTGTTTGGCTGAATAAAGCTGACTTCTGAATCAAGAAGCTGTTGTTTTAATGTAGAAAAGTATTGCCACTGAAAACCTATACAAACCTAGGTATGCATATATGCACACATATATGGAACTCGATAGGGCCTCCTGCCTTCATCTATGTGCGCACACACACAAATTATACATACAAACTTGTAACCACATGTTCCTATTAGAACTTTCCCCAGTGTCTAGTAGAAATACCTCCCCTTAATAGTCTTTTCTGTAAGGTATTCACCAAGTTTCTGAGAAAAAAAAAATAATGGAAGCATGTCTTATTTTCAGAATGATTTCACAGAGAGCCTCTTCCAATGTACTGCAAAATAAAAGTAATGATTCTACTCAAAGATTGAATAAACATAAGCGTACATAGAACATCTACCATACTCCAGAAGTGGTGCTTGTGTTGGGGATATAAATAAAACCATAGAACTTTGCTCCTGCCCTCAGGGAGACAACAGTCTGACAATAATAATAGTTAGTATTTTTGCCATTTCTTTTTTTTTTTTGAGACGGAGTCTTACTCTGTCGCCCAGGCTGGGGTGCAGTGGCGCCATCTTGGCTCGCTGCAAACTCCGCCTCCCGGGTTCACGCCATTCTCCTGCCTCAGCCTCCCGAGTAGCTGGGACTACA
Source organism: Hylobates moloch (assembly GCF_009828535.3). Classification (NCBI taxonomy): domain Eukaryota; kingdom Metazoa; phylum Chordata; class Mammalia; order Primates; family Hylobatidae; genus Hylobates; species Hylobates moloch. The sequence goes on from NW_026652281.1 coordinate 144,586,345, forward strand.
GGCACCTGCCACCACGCCCAGCTCATTTTTTGTATTTTTAGTAGAGACGGAGCTTCAACGTGTTAGCCAGAATGGTCTCGATCTCCTGACCTTGTCATCTGCCTGCCTCTGCCTCCCAAAGTGCTGGGATTACAGGCGTTAGCCACCATGCCCAGCCTGCCATTTCTTAAATAATATCTAATACAAGTTACTAGCGCATAGATATATGCCTAAAGAATACATCACTAGATGAAATAATGCAATATAACGATTTATTTTTTTCTCTGTTACTCAACTACTGCATGGCATTTGGTTGAGGAACCTATACAGATTGGAGGTGACAACCCCATCGCTACATGCTTGCTCTGGAAAGATGAGCTTTAATCAAAGGACCAAATCTGTGTTCCATGGACACTTTTTTATATTTTCTATGATATAAAATGGGTAGGGAGAAAAAAATCAAGTGAGCAATTACGTTTCACATCTAGGCTTAATTAAGCTTTTATGTAAAAGTACAGCAAAAATGTACATATGTACATACATAAATATCAAGAGATTGTTTTTTGTCCTATCTCAGTGGGGGAACACAATAACATATGAGATGGATTAGACTTGTGATAGGCGGATCTGAAGGCATCTTGGTTTACATAATGGTGCAGTATAGTGGTCTGTGGAGATTGTATTTGAGGACGCAGGCCATAATCTAGTCCAATTCTAGTTATCTTTGGTTTGGGGCCTGGGTGTTCGTGTCACTTTAGGGAGTTGTCTGACAATTTTGGTTATCCAGGATGGTATCCGAATTTGCACAATCATCAGGGAAATTATCTGTGGGAAGAGGAAGCATTGGAGAAAACAAAAGGCCTTTAATCTAAACCAGAACTAGATAGATTTGCATGTGTTTGTATATATGAGTGAGTATGTGCCCGTATGTGTTTTCTTGTGCATTTGTTTACATGTATTTGTGTGTGTTTGTATATGTATGTTTGTATTTGTGTGTTTATATATATGTGTTTTTGTGTCTTATATATGCATGTTTATGTTTATGCACATGCTATGTGTCTGTTTAGTGTATATGTGTATTTGTTAGTGAATTTTCTGCGTATGAATGCGGTTTGATATCTTTTCAGTCAGCTCTCAAAGGTTTGTGGGTTTGGGTTTTTGGTCTTTCATTGTAATTAATGGAATATCTACTTTCACTAATTAATTCAATTCTGTTAAATCTTTTGGCTGATTAAGTATCAAATAAAGAGCTACGTTAAATGTAAAATGTGAGACAAAAGCTCAGGATCATTTCTTAGTATTGTCATTCATGGGGACTTCAGGTGGAATACTGCTCCCAAGTCTGGGTTGCCAATTTTGAGTTCAATCTTTTTCTTTCCATATTTATTGTGTCAGTATATAATGCAAAATTTAAAGGAATGTTTCCTGCTTTCTCACAAATTGTTAACCTCACATTTTCTGGTCATAGAAGGTATAATTTATAAAATTATTGTAAAAATGTTTTGAAAAATAGAGAAAATGGAGATCACCTGACACCCCACAGTATCCTCAGGTAATATTTGAACAGGTAGATAGAATTGCACCCACATCAATAAGAAGTGAGTATTAGATCACATAACACTCTTTCTCCTGCTCTAATATGTCTCTCCAGGAATTCCACTCTTTCTCTCCTTCATCATAAATTATTCTGTCTTTCTTGGATCTTAACTGTTAGCATAGTGTATGCTGCTATATTGCATACTAATTTTTTAAAAATCGATTCTTGATCGCACTTTCTCTGCTAAAAATGACCCTAACTCTTCACTTTTCTTTATAAAACAATGTCTTGAAATCATTGTCTACATTCAGTGTCTCTTGAAACACACTCCAGTAAAGCTTTAGAACCCACCCTTCCACCATTCCACCAAAAAGACTTTATCAAGGTTATTAATTACTCCCATGTTGCTAAATCCAATTGCCTATTCTTAGTTTCATCTTACTGGACCTATAAGCAGCATTTGACCCAGCAAATCACTCCCTCCTTCTTGAAATATTTCATTCCCTGGCCTTCCAGGATGGCTTTGCCCCTGACTCATTAACTACTGTTTTTCAGTCTCCTTGGCTACTTCCTTTCTTGTCTTTGACCTCTTAGTGCTGGAGTTCACCAAGTCTCACTCTTCAGACACTTCACTCTATGAAATCCTGCACCCCGCCCCGCTCTACCGCCACCACATCCAAAGTGATCTCATCCAGTTTATAGTTCTATTTTGATGAGACTCAACTTTGCATGAGATTTCCCCTGAACTCCAGACTTAAATATTCAACTGCTTACTTAGTATGTCCAAATGGAAGTCTAACAAATATCCCAACCTTGACATGTCCAAAATGGAATTCCTGGTCTTACCTCCCAAGTGGTCCTAGCTATAGCCTTCCCAGTCTCAGTCAATGGTTACTTCATCCTTCATTTTCTCAGGTCAAATTCTTAGAGTGGTCCTTGATTTGTGCCCTGTCTCCCTGCCACTACTTCATATCCAGTTCTCTCCGTTATTATGTTTTAGAAATATTTGAGTAACCTAACTACCGCTGCCATGTCCACTGCTCTAACTCTGGTCCAAGCCACCACCATCACTCCCCCTGGGTCATCACATTGGCTTTCTTAGCAGGTTTTCCTACTTTGATTCTTGCCCTTACAATCTTCGTTCTTAAAAAAGGCAGCCAGAACAATCCTTTTAAAAGATAAATCAAACCATGTTGACCTTTATTTCAAATCCTTGCAGTGGCACTCTGTTTCACTCAAAGTAAGGGTCTAATGCCTTACAATGACCTATGCAATCTGGCTCAACTGACCGTTCACTCTTCTTTCCCATTCCTTCTATGATATAGTATACTGGCCCCCTTGCTGGTTCTAGACATCCCCCGGCATGTCATCATCTCCAATCCTATATTACTTTCTGTTCTCTCTTTCTGGATCACTCATTCCGCAGAAAGCCACAAGGTTCACTCCCACACTATCTTCAGACCTCTGCTCAAGAATCACTTTGTCAGGGAATGTTTCTGACCAACATATTTACAATGGCAACACTGCCCTTCAGCATTCTCTCCCTCCCTATCTCCTATCTTTATTTATTTATTTATTTATTTATTTATTTATTTATTTATTTATTTATTTATTTATTTTTGATGTCACTTAGCACCTTCTAAAATACTCTACAGTATGCTGGTTTACTGCTGTAATTTTACTCTAGACTATATGCTTCATTAAGGCAGGGATTTTTATGTGTTTTGTTCACTGATGTCTATATCCTCAGTGCTTAGCACAGTATGTACTCGACATACATACTCTTTGTAAGTGAATGAATAATATGATTGCCATTATACTATATATGTTATGTTGACATGATTTTTACAACTTAGTAATACCTGAGAAAGTTCTTATTTTGTTAGGCATCTGACCTCTGATAGCATGATTGTTTCTGGTACAATAATATTCCATTTCAAAAATATTAATATTCCATAATTTATTAGCTCCCTATTACTGGATATGTACATAACTTCAATTTTTAACTAATATAAAGACCACTACCTACATAAATATCCACCTACATAAATATTTGTACAACCTTCAGATTATTATCTTAGCATTACTTATCTGCAAGAGGTAAATTTGAACCAAAGCATGTATGCTGATTCTACAGATTTAGATATATACTCCCAAATTAACCTCTGGAGAGTTAGCATTCATTTTCTCAACCACCACAGTTAGCAAAAGTACCCTTTTCCCAGCACACTGAGCCACACTTTATATTGTTATTAAATTCTTGTCAACTCGATCCACACAATGCATATAAGTTTTTTTAAATAAACTTTTTATTTCAAAATAACTTTAGATTTATAAAAATTGCAAAGACAGAAGAGTCTTCCTTATTTTTAACATCTTATATAATCTTTGTACATTTGTCAAAACAGAGATATTAATATCAATATGTTACTACTAACTCCATCTAATAATGTTTTGATTTGCAGTTTTTCTTAGTTGAATATCTCTCTCCTCATTTGTCATTTGCATGTCTTCTTTCATGAGATGCACTTGTGTATTGCATTCCAGGATTTTTATTGTATAATGCATTTTTGATGAGTTAATATAGTCTGTTTTATATATGGTACACAGATCTCTGGAAGGAAGCAATAATTTATACCCACATGTCTTAAAATATCTATCATATTATTGATAATTTTTCTAAAATTAGTAGATATTATGCCACAAAATAATTGCATTGTCATAAATCTTTGAGTTAAAATTGATATAGAAAACAAGACAAACATGACTTTTTAACCAAGATTAACTAAATTCAAGTTATTTATTGATTTATTACTTAAGCTTCTCTACTGCAAGTGACAAAAAGTCTAACTCAACTTGCTTAACTGTCAATGGTAATGAATTAATGTGTTGGGATAAGTCCCAAGGTAAGGTAGTTAAGTTCAGGAATCCAAAGTTGTCCTTAAGCTTTGGCAACTCTACGTTTCTCAACTCTGTTATGTTGACTTCATTTATCAGAATCTTCAGGATGGTGAAAACAGCTTCTAGTAAAAATCGCAATGGTCATTTATTTGTCTAGGAATCAATCAGTGACACAAGGAATAAGCTATGATGATTGGCCTTTTCCAGAGGCAAGTGTCCACTCTCACAGACAGATGGAATCTTATGTACTGAGATTGGTAGAAAGTATATCTCTGAATTAAAATTGTGAACCATTACTGGAGTAAGTTAGGCACACGATGGAGGCAAACAATAAATATCTAGTATTGTTAGATTTCACACATGATTGTTAAGAAATCCATTTTAATGTCGTATGTAGCCATACAGTAGTCCACAAATGATCTGAGCACTGCTTCCAATTTCCTGTGAAATAAATATAATAAATCTTTTTACCTTATTTTTTCCTATGAGGAAGTCAGCTCTGTGATATCCAGTTAATTGGTGCTAAAAGCTTGTTCTTATCTTTATTCACTGATCATTCTTTCCATCTGTAACAGAAAATTTACACTCAACATCAGTTTTTACAGTGACCCACCAGCCACTATGCCAATTATTAATGCCCTTTGTTCAAATGTTCTAATGGCCCACTATCCACAGTACATTTCACAAACACATTTGAAAATTTTTGAGGCTTTCACCAAAAGGTTGTCAGCTGTTACCCAATGAACTACTGCTTAGATCTCCTACTGTGAATCTTCTGGTCTTTCTTTTGTTTTGCTATATACCTACACTGTTGTCAAGGATACCCAGCTCTCCACTCTCTTGTTTGAACAGTCCACAAGGTGTTCTATTAAAAGTCCCAATTAAACGTGTACAGCCATTCACCTGTACATTCATCTCTTTACTCCCCTGCCCACCCACACACAACCAACTACATGATCTAAAAAATACCAACAGGTCAAAAGTCATCAAGAGAATGAACAGAATACTTGGAATCTCTAGGTATCACATAATAGCCGTGGCAATATTATCTCGGATAATTGCTGCCCTAACAAAGCAGAATAAACTCAGATTGAAAAGATGTAAATAAAAGGAGAGCAATGGAAAGAGGAACACTTTTTCAATTTTATAACTATTGCATTATTAGTATTTTAAAGGTTAAAAGAGTGTTTTCAATATAAAACTTACTGGTCTTTGTTGAGCAAGAGAGAAGTTGTTGAGATAAGCAGAAAAGCATTCATATCATATAAAATTATAGAAAGAGTTGGAATTTAAATTACCTTACATACTTAGTAAATGTCTATTTTTATAGAGGTACTTCTAAATTTATGAGGCAGTATAGGGTAGTGGTTAAGGGCACAGGCTTTGTACTAAGAGAGATATTATCATTCTCATCATTCCTGCTTGCTACTTGAATGTCCTTGAGGAGGGCATAACCCTATTTGGGACTCAGTTTCATGATCTATACAATGAAATTATTTAAATTATTAATAATAGCACCTCTGCCATGGCATCTGGCAAGGATACAATAAGATAATGCATACAATGGGCTGAGTACAGACTTTCCACAAAGAATCAATGGATGTTAGCATTCATTAAATAATACACAATGTCATTAAGGAGGTTGTGAGCAAATAATTTCTTTTATATTTAGCCTTCTGTAGTTTTATGGAATTTATATGGCTATTTTATAGAATTTATATGGCTATTTTATAGAATTTACATGGCTATTTATAGAATTTATATGGCTATTTTTAATACTTTGTATAATGCTTTACATATTTCCATTGTGCTATGCCTGGTGCCATGCAAGAGTAAACCAAAAAGGCAGTCAAAAAACCTGGGGACACTTAGCCTATAGAAGAGGAGGCTCATTGGTGACATGGTGGTGGCCGATGTGAGGAAGAGGTTACATGTATCCTGTGCCATCACAGGGAATAGAAATAGATGTGTGAATGGAATGTTCAGGAAGGCAGATTTTGATTCATTATAAAAAGGAATGGCTCACCCTGAAATTCAGAACCGGTCTACAATGCTAAGGTATACTGCTGGACAAAATCAGCTACTTTAAGGATTTCCAAGCAGAACCTTGGCAAAATCTTAGCCAGGAGATCATAGAGGAGATGCGTTTGAAGAATAGAGTTTGAGCATGGATTAGGTGAGGTAATCGTTAGGAACCCTTCCTGCTCTGGGATTCTGTGATTCTTATTCATAAATAAAAGCTAGAATTTTTTTACCCTGATAGGTTCATATTCATTGAATCATTCATTCAAGAAACCTTTGGTGGCTCACACGTGTAATCCCAGCACTTTAGAAGGCCAAGGCAGAAGGATTCCTTGAGCCCAGGAGTTCAAGGATGCGGTAAGCTATGATCTTGCCACTGTACTCCAGCCTGGGTGATAGAGTAAGACCCTGTCTCTAAAAAGAAAAGGAAAAAAAAGAACAGAAACCTTTATTGGTACAATGAGAAACACCATCAGGCCATATTTATTATGAGTATGGACCATGGAGCTTAATATGCCTGAGTTCATCCCTGGCCTCGGCATTTGATTTATTGTGATGTTATGCAAATGACTAAATTTCTCTGAAGCCTTCATTGATTCATATAAAAATGGAAGTAGTCATAGTTTTGGCTAATAGAATTTTTGTGGGTATCAAATAAAACATAGAATTGAATAACCATAGCCCCATTGTTGGCATCAAGTAGGCACTCAATAAATATTTGCTATGATTACTATTAACAGTGAATGAATGAAAGTACTGAGACATGGAGGATTGAAGGTGAATTATGTGATATCTTAGTTCATAAGAATTTAGTCAGTGAGAAAGTGTTGAACACCCGTGTCTAGAATCCAAGGTAGGAGATAATGTATACACACGTTTCTGTAGGGGTCCACTCATTTATTCGGTATATAGGTTCATATATCTATAACAGGAAAGAAGGAAGATTTGGCTTCATGGAGTTGATGTGATGTTGTGTTGGAAAGAAGAATGGCAAACAAATACATAAACAATATAAAATAGGGTGGTAGGTATAAAGAGTGGCATGGATGTAGCATGTGTGGTCAGGGCCCCCCTGGCTAAGGGGATGATATGATCATATACTTGGGTGATGAAAAGAAATTTAGAGGGAGGAAAGACAATTTCCAGATGGAATCATTAAGGTAGCCCTCATGGGGAAAAATAATATTAGAGTTGATTCTTGAAGGATGGGTAGAATTTAATGATCCATCCATTACTCAGTTCACTTAGCTAGTACTTAAGGAGTATGTGACAGCCAGTGGAAACAGTACTGGAAATGCAAGAGAACATTCTCATGTGGAATTTCAGATGGAGAACACAAGATGACAGCTGTCACCATCAAATGGAAGACAGCAACAATAGTAACAAAGGTAATAAGCACACTTCTTGCAGAAGATATAACAATTAATTGATGGAAGAAAAGGTTTAAAAAAAACTTACCTAAGGGGTTGAAAGGTTTAAAATTTCTAGCTTGAGGACAAAGAACTTTGTCAGCAGACAACAAGGAGTTGCTAAAAGGTCTTTTGAGCAAGGAAGTAATATAATCAAATGTTTAAAAAGTCAACCCAATGGCAGTTAGAAAACTGTTTCAATACTTATGCGTGATGTTATAGAATTGCTTGCTCATTCATCCATTCACTCATTCATTCAACAAGCACTGATCCTATGTGTCCAGTCCAATGCAAGAAGATTAGTAGGAGAAACAGGAAAAAAAGAGTTACATATACAATCAAGTATGAAACAAACATGTTTGAAGCCACCACATGAAGAGGACTATAATTTCAAGTGAAGCAAAAGTTTAAAGAAATAGCTGTAAATGTGTTTTCTCTATTCTTTGTTAGAAAAATAGAATATTCTTTTTAAAAATCCAATTATGCCATTTTTCTAACTGTCTACCTTAGTCTGTTATGAGCAAGACTTGAAGTTGGACTGAACAGATGACCCCAGATAAAAACACTAGGATAAGAAAAACCTAATATATTCAACCAACCGCAATAATTCATATTTTTAAGATTTCATTTAGACTATTATGAATAATTTTAATATACGGCCTCTAAAATTTATGAACTGTAGTTAGATGACATTTTCAATTCACAAAGGCAAATGAATGTATTTAGATGATATACAATCTTTCTAATGGTGGAACTTTTTAATATAAAGTTTTTATTGTAATAATTTAAAATGAACACCGCACACATTTGTTGAGAAGGCCTCAAGGTCAAAATTTTCAAATGCCACCATCAATTTTGTAACCTAATGCAAACTTGTAGTTAAATAAACTAGTAAGAAATCATACTATTTCAAGACCCAAAGTAATGTAAAGTTCCTTTAATTTTTTTTTTTCATATTTAGACTATAGACAACCAGAATTAATACAAACATGGACGCAAATTTGGCAACAGCAAAATGGGAATTATGCTTGAAAATCCTTTGGGGCTGTTTCCTCAGTCTACAGTGGCAACCCCTTCTTTAACATAGTCTCCAGTCAAAAGATCACAAGGGTTGAACGAGAGTAGTGAGGTGTCTTTTATGACCCAACCTCCAACCCAGACATGAATAACTACAGCAGGAGCAAGATACATGATCCAAGCTGGATTTTACAAATTCTAGCACATTTTCTTCCAGAAATTTGGGTAATGGGCATTGGGAAATAATGCATATTAAGGAAGTGCCGAATAATTGCTGGCAATATACCACAGTGGTGTCTTGATTTCTGTGCTTTCTGAGATCCGGATTGTTCTTCTCCTGGTGGATTTTTTTAGAGGACCAGTATCTCTGCAGTAAAATTTGTGTTGTTCAGGTTAATTTTCATTGGCGTTCATGGTGTGCTACCTAAAAACAAAATAAAACAAAAAGACTTTAATCTGAACAGTCATTTTACAATTGCAGTCAATAAAGGTTTAAATGTTTTAAATTATTCTAACATTATATAGTCAGTATAAAATATTTTGCAGCTCAAGAAATTATGTCATTGGTTAAAAACTGATTCTCATGACTTTGAAGCCACATTTAATTTCATGGTGATTTTAAGATTTTGCAAAGTATTACATAGATTCTCTCATGCTTTCCTCTACCATATACAAACCCAGAATGAAGAAAATTCCTAGTGCAAGCAAAGGAAATGCAGCCATAAATATATATGATCTTGAACTCTAAATCAATTGGAATAGATTTTAAAACAGAACTAGGACAAGTCCTTTTAGAAATGAAGTTAGGGCAGAAAATGGTACTTCCAGGGTAGTGTTGTAATTTGGATGTGATTCATTTCAGCCCATTGCTCGAATTATTCGCAAAATTTTCCTTCCTCATTTAGTTCTCTGAACTGTTCAAGGATATGTTTATCAGCAGCAGGAAGAAATGCCTGGTAGCTTTAGAAGATTGCCCTGTCTCTTTGCATTACTTCTTTCAACTCTGATGTTTACTTCGATTTTTAAAATGACACTGAGAGGATCTGTAGGTTCAGATGGATTTTGTTAAGAGAAACTCAATGTCACGGAGACTAAAACTCCTCCTGAACAACAACAATCAGTTAGCAATCCTTTTCTTTTTCTCCATTACACGTCCTCCTTTTATTTTTTGTTGTTTCTTGCTTTATTGGTACATATTAAAAGTTAATGGCTGTTACATGATTTTAGGAAGGTATCCACTTTTCTTTTATTAGCAGGTGTAATTCATGGAAAGTATACTGCAGAAACCTCCATTACAATGCCCCTTTCTGATAGAATTCAATTGAGAGATGTTATTGCTATTTATTAATTGCTCGGTCTGCACTGTCATGGTTGATGATGTTAGCACAGACCCTCCATTGAGTTACATTCTTGTATTCAATTAGAGACGTGTATGATTGTACATGTTAACACTGTAGAACCGCGGATGCTAGCCATCTGTAGATTTGATATTTTTTCCCTTCATAGTCCTCAAAAATGGAGCATTTTACATCAGCACTGCTAGAGAGACTTACAAAATAAAATAAGCACATAAGCACATCAGTTGCAGGTTTAAAAACAAGGACAGTGTAAAATTTAAATTTGAAGATTCTATCAAAAGTATTTGCATAATTAGAATCACTAGACATTTTAATCATTCTAGGTGGTCGCATATCTGAAGAAGAGTAAGATCAGAAATGGTACTGGTTTATCATGTCAGAATGTTTTTCTCTGGCTAAATGGAGGACAATGTTATAATAGTAAAAGATCAGAGTGACGAAGTAAGATGATAAAACCAAGCGTGCTAAAAGTTCCCCAGGTGAAGAAGATGCATAAATGGCAAACCAGTCCTAACAGGACATTTAGGAGAGGAAGAATGCTACCTGCTCCTCACTTTCTTCCCTCCTGGTACCAAATAACTGCTGATACTTCCAATATAGAGCAACTTTTCAGAATAAAGAAACAGAACAGGAAAGCTAGCTGGCTTGCAGCAGCGTTTAATTTCTCAGACTCTTTTCATGAATTATTCTAAAAAGATGTTCTCTGACAAAATAGATCCTTTCTAAGGTACCTCAATAATGCATTGCCGTGGCAGCGCAATCATTTACCTTTGATGACTCGACATTCACCCTGGTCAGTTTTGTCACTTAATGTCAATGTGGATTGAAGATCTGCTTTTGAACAATCATGACCTTCTCTTTGAAAACAGGAGGCATACACCCCATTGCTCTGGCCAAATTCCAGGTTAGGTAATGACATTCTGTTACCTAAAGACCCCCCGCAGTTTCAATTAGAAAAAATTGTTGTACCTTACTCCTCTACCTGTGGAGCTATATAAGGGTAGGTATCGCACTGCTAAACAGCAAACTTGTTTCACCCCAGAAGGAACTGCTCTTTATCATCATCCTTAATTAATATTTATTGGGTATCCATAGGGTGAATGACTTGGGAAAAGGCGACTTAGTAATTAAATGTTCCTGAATGCCAGTTGTCCCCTCCGAGAATGAACGTGGAGGACCAAAGTTTGAACAGTCTATTCGTTATCACAGAAATAGCATCTATCCTTGTAATATGGTGCTACCTCACTCGCTTCTGATATCTATCCATCTGCTACACCTCTAATCAAAACTATTTTTCACATCATTGGATCCTAATAGCCTCAGAATTATGTCGAGAAGCTCTTTATGGGGACTGACCAAAGAGTATGAGTTGGCCTTTTGGCTCTGACCAATTGCAAATTACAAATATCTACTCTTCTGCAGGGCAGGGAGGGGGTGAGTTTGTTGTCCTAATGAGCAGCATGCTTTTAATGTTGAAACAAGACCTCTGTGTTTCTAGGATTACATTATCGTCTGTGCCATCTGCTCTTCTTTTTTCGCTATCTAGCTCTGTTCACAGGATGCAGAGGCACCGGGAACTCTTAGAAAGAATTGGGTTTAGTGTTTCCTTTCTCTGCTCTCCAGACATTGTCTTGATTTGTAGACTGATTGGAGACCTGTCTAGTGAATGACTTCTTACGTCAATGATCATGCTTCCTTCTTGCCCTGTGCCTGCTATGCTCAGATTCTCAGGATTTCATATTTTCTGACATAACTTCCAAGAATGTATGACATTGCCAGGGGAAGTAAATATTTCAGGGATGACCCTGCTCAACCAAAAAGGTCTCATCCCTCTACTTGAGGCATTGACCCTGACCCTCTGGTCTAAACGTTTTGTTCTGCACAGATATACATTCACACATCCTGGGCACAGATGCCAGCAGATACAGGAGATAAACAAAACAGTTTCTCCTCGAGCTTGCACTCCAGCACTGAACAGAGAGCCCCCACCCCGTGCGGCATCACACAAGATGCATCCTTTTGGCTCTCTCAAGGATGATGACAAAACATGAATTAAGAAAAAAAAAATACACTTTTCATGTTTATTTTTAAATTTTTATTTCAAATTTTCAAATGTCTCACCACTTTCCTCTTTTTTTATTTCAGGAGAGGATGATGTGTGTGGGAGCGGATTACTGAGATGATGACGATATTCTCTGTATAGGGGAATTATCTTATAAAAACACGTACAATTGCTTGTATTTTGTTACAGAACCAAGGTTGAGAACACATTTACAATGGTTGTAATAAGATTTAGCATTTAAAAAAATTGTAACATATAGCAAAATATACCATAGCTACTAGAATGTAGTGACGTTGTTTCCATGTGCTTTTTCTTGCACTCTCTTCCTTCCCTCAGTTGAGCTCATCCCCTTTCACACCTAGCTTCGTCCCAGTGCAACTTCTGGTCCCTTCCTCTGTGTCCCGTGGGACCTTTTTCTACTGCTGTGATATGTCCTTGTATTCTCAGCTTTCTCTTAGAAAGTATCCTTTATTGCCCCACCATAAAGGACTTTTTCCGTGTACTGTATCAGGTATCCTTCCAAGGTTGCAAGCGGCGTAGACAACTCTGGGGAACTTGAGCAAAGGGGAACTTAGTGGAAGGAGAGTGGGAGCTCAGAGAATCACTAGGCAGGCTGGAGCACCAGTGCTAAAAATTGGCATGGGGAATGTTTCCCAAAAAAAGTCCTTCTGTTTTAGAGATGCATACTGAAATATTTATGACTAAAATGACGCTTTTTCTAGAAGTTGCTCCATTGTAGGGTGGGGGTAGATAGGATTATAAAAGAAACAAGAATAGTCATGAGTTGATGAGTTTTGTAGCTGGATGATGGGTACATTTGAGTTCATTTTCTGTCCTCACTACTTTGGGGCATGTTTAAAATTCCCATGGAAGAAGACAGTCAGAATTAAAAGATGTATCCAAGGCTGGTTGTCCTGAGAGCTACCCATTGTTGTACATTAACAGAGACGGATGTCGTGACTCTCCCATAGATATGAGATGCATGCTAAGGAAGACACACTTGGTTCATAGGTATTTGCTACGCTTTGATTCAGTCAAGGGGTCTGTGCATGTTTGTGTATGTGAGGGGGTGTGTGTGTGTGTATGTATATGTGAGGGTGTATATGTGTGTGTATGTATATGTGAGGGTGTATGTGTGTGTGTGTTTGTACGTGTATGTGAGGGTGTATATGTGTGTGTATGTATATGTGAGGGTGTATGTGTGTGTGTGTTTGTACGTGTATGTGAGGGTGTATATGTGTGTGTGTGAGTGTGTGTGTTCTACAAGATGTGGGTGTAAATATATGAATGCCTGCATTCTGAATTGTGTGTATGTGTGTGGGTATAGGAGTGTGTGTGACTGTGAGTGTGAAATAGATCTGCCAGTATGCATAGCCTGAGAGCAGAGGTGGCAGAGTTGAAGGGCCTTTGTTGTCTGTAGCAGGTCCATCTTGTATTTAGTTGACAACTGTTCTGTTGGATAATTACTGCTCCCTTTGAGGTTTCCATCCCGTGAATACTAACCCCAAAATATGAATGTCCTTTTCCCCAAACCGAGTATGCTTCATTATTATGAAGGCATGATCTGTATGCTATCACTCAGTGCAGTATAATGTAAAAACATAACCTGCAATGTAGCTTATTGTCAATCAGTTTTCTCCATTATATCTCAAAATTTTTTAAAAAATAAAAAGAAATGGGTAGGAACCAAGGTGACCTAGATTGTTAGGAAGCAGAAAAGGGAGACAATCGTGAGACGGTGAAGAACTGCCTGATAAGGGAGCTGCAGGTAAAATGAGCACTTACCTCATTTTCATCTCTATCACTGGACTGAAGTCCCAATTCCAGGTAGGCAGTGTCTGATGGAATGAGCTCGCTTTTCTGCCTGGTTTCTAGCTGTATCTAGAAGATGACAGGAACGTTCTGGAAGAAAATGGGGATGTGGAGAAATAGGAACACTTTTACACTGTTGGTGGGACTGTAAACTAGTTCAACCGTTGTGGAAGTCAGTGTGGCGATTCCTCAGGGATCTAGAACTAGAAATACCATTTGACCCAACCATCCCATTACTGGTATATACCCAAAGGACTATAAATCATGCTGCTATAAAGACACATTCATACGTATGTTTATTGCGGCACTATTCACAATAGCAAAGAGTTGGAACCAACCCAAATGTCCAACAATGATAGACTGGATTAAGAAAATGTGGCACATATACACCATGGAATACTATGCAGCCATAAAAAATGATGAGTTCATGTCCTTTGTAGGGACATGGATGAAACTGGAAAACATCATTCTCAGTAAACTATCGCAAGGACAAAAAACCAAACACCGCATGTTCTCACTCACAGGTGGGAATTGAACAATGAGAACTCATGGACACAGGAAGGGGAACATCACACTCCGGGGACTGTTGTGGGGTGGGGGGAGGGGGGAGGGACAGCATTAGGAGATATACCTAATGCTAAATGATGAGTTAATGGGTGCAGGAAATCAACATGGCACATGGATACATATGTAACAAACCTGCACATTGTGCACATGTACCCTAAAACCTAAAGTATAAAAAAAAAGAAAAGAAAATGGGATCCTCCAAAGGTGTGATGAGATGCAATAGGTATTTGAATTCACCAGGGCCAAGGACTTCGGGTCTAGGGAAGAGAGGTAGTTCCTCAAAGGGAAATTAGCAAGCTATTTGGAGAGGGAAAAACAACATCGGTGGCCCCGAGTACTAAATGTCCTCCTTAGCTTGACTCCAAGACTCACAACTGCTCATTTTTCTCTTTAGCTTTAGAATCTTTAGTAAGATTTTAAAGAACAAATTTGAGACTCCTGTAGTGTGATAACCAAGTGTGGGCCTTCAGGAACAGCCCCGATTTACGTTTCTTGTTTTCCTCTGGCCTTTTTAGTCCACTTGCAGGCTACAAATACCAGTCACACAAATACTTTCTTTCTTGAAACATGCTGCTTTCTTCCATTTGCAGATGCCTTGGGTCAAGATTCTCCTTCTACCTGAACTTCCTTTGATTTTCTTTTTTGCCTATAGATACTTACTTGTTCCTCTCAATCCAAATCACATGACCTGTGTTCCCATTACACTGCATTTCCATGGGCTGGCCTTTCCAATGGTGTTATGGTCAGTGAGGGCACAGCCCTCTCTTCAGGTTAGAGGGTGGGGCATGTCCTTCACCTTTATATCTTCTCTACCATGGCAACCAGCACCATATATATCAAGCAGTAGGCACCCAACGAGACACATATTTTGAGTGACCCTTTCATGCTTTGGCGACTTGTTTATGTTGATTGTAAGGTTGGCAGAGATGCATTCACAATGTTGCCTCAATCTACATCTTATTAGTGATGGATCTGTACTGACTTCTCCCTCTCTGTCCCCATTCCTCAAATCCTTCTTTTATCTCCTTGTTTCTCCCAAATTCTGCCACTTTTCACATTACCCACTGAACCATCAGGGACCAATAGTAAGGACTCTTTAGTTGCCTTGAATCAGATTGAGAAGGTGTGAGAACTCGTTACCTCAATTGGTCCCTGAATCTTTAGTTAGAAGATTTGGAGACGCTGTAGGTAGTTGTACTTTGCCATACCCTCTACCTTATTTTTTGGTGGCAGTCTTAGAAATTAACATTTATTGAAGTAATCAATTATTGCAACAGAAGTACAAGTAAAAGAGGGGGTGATAGGTAAAGTAGAAATATATCAAGAGAAAACTAACTTTTGCTATTATTTGTATAATTGCCACAACCCTAAAAAGAAACTATTTTTCAAAGTTTAACATTTGAAAACGATAGTAGGAAACTTGGAAGCAAAAATGAAAAATAACAAAAAAAAGGTACTAGGTCATGTTGCTTGCTCTAGATGGTTTTGGCGTGGCTAAGATGTGCTAGGAATATTTCATTTTGACATGAACTCTGACCACTTTTCACTTGTAATGTGGCCAGCATACATATATTTACTCAAGACAGGATAGAGTTTGTGATAACAATAGTGGGATGCACTGTGGCCATATTAAGGATTCGACTCACTTATTTGAGCTGAGTGTGTCGGCAGCCTGCAGTGAATTAACTTGAGCAACCTATTTCCTCTTTTTTGTTTAAGAGTTAGGACTATAAGCAGCCAAATTACGAATCAGGAACTAATAGAATGAATAGATGCAAGAAAACAGCATGCAACAATTTAATGAAAGAGAAATGTTTTATATATGCTCAAGACACAAATAAAATGCCACTTTTAGATTACAGTTTTTCCAATCTATTTATTTGCCTCATTTTCTTTAACTGCTATTTCACTCAGCTACAACTTTTAATATTCATTGGATAAACGATTTAGAAAAGCTTGGTTGTTTCAAATCTTTGTTGAGCTCCTTCTAACTTATTTTTATATTTCACCGTCTATAATGGAGTATTTACTTATAATAGGACGCTACATTTTACATGGATAAGTTATTTCTCTTCTTTCTAAGGTGTCTAAGAATATCAGGTTGGAAAGACATACTGGTTAAATGGTTGATTTTAGTCAAAATCACTGCAGCCCCTTTGGGATCTACTGTTTTACAAAGTGTGGTCCTGGGATAATTGTGTTAGTTTCAGGTGGGGATTCATGCTGAAAATGCATATTCCTGTGTCGATTCTAAAGCCAAATATATAAAAATGTCTGCTAATGAGCAGAGATCTGCAATTTTAACAACCTTCCAGAATCTGTATACACCAGCTTTTGAGAACTGCTCAACTGCAACTTCCGTCTCCTGGGTTCAAGCAATCCTCCTGTCTCAGCTTCCCAAGTAGCTGCGACTACAGGCGCACGCCACCATGCCCGGCCAATTTTTGTATTTTTGGTAAATGGAGTTTCACATATTGGTCAGGCTGGTCTCAAACTCTTGACCTCAGGTGATCCACCCAACTTGGCCTCCTAAAGTGCTGGGATTACAGGCGTAAGCCACCATGCCTGGCCCATATTGTTATTTTTTACTAATCAAAGTAATACATTCTATTGTGCAAAATTTGGAAATACAGTAAGCAATTGAGTTAAAAATAATTCAATACCCCACAATGCAAAATCTTTATAATCATAATTTTTTTTAAATTGGAAGCACATAAAGAAAACCATTAATATTATGCTGTATAGACACTCTCCTTTTTCTCACTTAACAAATCTAATGCTTAACTTAGACAGTGCTTTTGTAGAAATGCAGTGTTTGGAAAGGAGGAGGATAAAAAATGGTATGGGAGAGTGCAGAGAAGAGAGGAAGAAAAGGAAGGAAGAGAAAGGAGATGAGGATGATGATGGTAATGTGAAAGTTAATCTAAATGTACGTGTCAGAATAATGTCTTCCTTTTTTTTTTTTTTTTTTGGTGGTTGGAAATAACTAACTTTAAAAACTCTATAATATATTATCTGAGGCACCAGAATCTCACTGTTAAAAAACAGATATTGGCTGGGAGCACTGGCTCATGCCTGTAATCCCAGCACTTTCAGAGAATGAGGCAGGTGGAT
This sequence comes from Hylobates moloch, assembly GCF_009828535.3. Lineage (NCBI taxonomy): Eukaryota > Metazoa > Chordata > Mammalia > Primates > Hylobatidae > Hylobates > Hylobates moloch. Next base: position 144,604,123 of record NW_026652281.1, read on the forward strand.
TGCTTGAGCCCAGGAGTTCCAGACCAGTCTGGGCAACATGGCAGAAACCCATTTCTACAAAAAATACAAAAATTAGCCAGGCCCAGTGGCCCGTGCCTGTAGTCCAAGCCTTCGGAAGGCTGAAGTGGGAGGATCACTTGAGCCCAGGAGGCAGAGGTTGCAGTGAGCTGAGATCATGCCACTGTATTCCAATCTGGGTGACAGAATCTCACTCTGTCTCAAAAAATAAAACAAATAAATAAAATTAAAAATAAAAGCCAGTTATATCTGATGTTTGACAACTTCTTTCCATTAGAGTTAGGAGCAGATCATTGGAAAAATAGGGACAGTGAGTTTGATCACAGGATTTGGTTTACCGCTTGGATTCATTTTACATTTCTTTAAGCAAAATTAACTTGGGAACTTCTTTATATAACTTATTTTTTGCATGCCTAATATGGAACAGATGCAGTTTTTGTCCAGTGGAAGTGATACTTGAGCTCTTCTGATGAAAATTGTTAAAGTGCCAAGTATTCTTATTCTGTTATTAGCGTTATATTAGGCAACTGGCATTATTCATTATTTCTAACTAAAGTGAAACGTGGACCCCCATGCATGAAGATATTTATTACTTATTGATATTTAAAGGTTGTTAAATTAATCTTATTTAAATTACTCCTACTACCAACCACTGTTACAATAATTTATTATATAATATTACTTGAGGGTTTTCTTTTACTTTAATATAAAACTTGCAAAAGCAATATATTGCCTGTAGATTTTTCCTACAGTTCGCTGTAACTGTGACTAATTCATCACAGCTGTTTAGACATGCAAAATCTATAATACTTCACAATGTTGATTTTCTGTTTCTGTTTTCTAAGACTGGAGCTTGATTTGAAACCATATAATGAAAAATTACATGCATCTCACTTGAAGAAATATTACTTTAACCACTTGGAGGTGGAAGACCAAGAAGAGCTGTGTGGCTCTGCAGCTAGGGATAGTGTATGTGAAATTCTGATAGCTTCGCTGAATTTTGTTATGTCCCTCGACAGTATTGAGATTAGATCTGTCTTTCGTTTTGATCCAGAAGTAATGTTACTGCTTTATTCTTCCTGTTACTCACAAGAGGTAGTATAGAATGTCTTCCAAAATATAATTCCCCACGGAATATCTAGGGACCTGTTTTTCTTTTTGTGAGTCATTCGTCACTCCTTTCTCTTCTTTTCTTTCTCCTGCTTTTCCTTCATTGCTTCCTTCTCTTTTTTTCTAAACGACAGTGTACTATTTTTGAGTTTTCGTCATTCAAAGAGCTGGGGAGAAGCACAAAAGGAAGTGGTGGTTTCCCTCTTTCTGCCTCTTATCAGATCTTATAATGGGTTAAAGAGGAAAACAAATCAGGGGTAAAGTGAGGCTTTGCGTTTATTGGCGGGGATGGATTGTATCTATTCCATTAACATGGATGATTGAACGCTGCCTCAGTATCATTGTGTTTGATATTCAAACTGATGCTATCATTTTCTTAGTAGTGATTGAAAGCTGCCTCGGTATCATTATGTTTGATATTCAAACCGATGTTATCATTTTCTTGGTTTGCGTGTGGAAAAGACTGATGAATTATTAGTTACATCAAATCTTTAACATGTGCAAATTAGTCAAATGCAAAACATGTTTATAATATTCATGGTTATTATTCCTCCATTTATATTATTTTTTGAGGCTTCACACAAGAGCAGAAGAATGTGTGAAGGTTTTAGCTGCCACTTAGTTGTTTAGAGTTTAAATATTTAAAGCACAGAGACCTTAGTAAAAAGAAGGGATATATGTGGATACAAGGAAAAAGATTGCTTTGTCCACTGAACTGTAGTTATTATATAAAAGCTAATGGAGATAGGAGGAGAATTGAAAAATATAGGTAAACTTGTTGTTTTAAAATACTCAATTTGTATGGAGTTTGGATATTTTATGAAGTAAACAGGAGGTGGGAGTGGTACAAACTGAGTACCTATTCATTCATTTCTTCAGAAAAATACCCATTTACTAAGGGAATATAGCAACACATAAAATAGATACAGGCTTTGCCTCCATGGAGTTAGGACAGGCAGCCATAAATTTAAAAACCACATAAGATGTGTAATTACTAGTGTGATATTCTATGAAGGAAAATGAAGGGGTTGACAAGAAAATATTAAAGGGATCATAATTGTCATGACCTTGGATGAAGGAAATCTGTCTTACGGAATTGCTATTTAAGCTTGACTGAGCATGGTGGTTCACACCTGTAATCCAAGCACTTTGGGACGCTAAGTTAGGAAGACTGCTTGAGCCCAGGAATCTGAGTCAAGACTGGGCAACATAGTGAGACCCCATGTTTAATTAAAAAAAGAAAAGTTATTTCAGCTCAGGCATAAAACATTAGTAGCAATTAACCAGGAAGGAAATGAAGAGAAGAGCCTTCCAGGTACAGAAACAAGAGCATGGCAGTGGTTTGCTGTGATGGAAGTACCAAAAAAAAAAAAAAAAATGCTAACTTTTTATAGAGTACTTGCTCCATCATTTGTTTTCTATTAGCATATAGTATTTTACATGGATGTTCTAACAAAGTATTTTTAGAACCCATATGCAATAACTGAATTGATTATTATACAGTCAGAACAATGAGAAATGTGCAAATAATTTCATGCAATTGTACCTACTCTTTCTATATGCAAACACTGTAATGAATCTTCTAAGAAGATGGGTCTATGAATAACAGGGAGATAACTGCTTATGTACAACTAACTTTGTGAAACTTGGTTTTCAGAGCAGACCAGGAAAAAAAGAAATCAGAAACCACATGTCAATACTTTTTAGAAAAGGAAAATAATTTGGTATCTTACTGTTACAAATATGCTGATGTCTGAGGTTATATTTAAAGATATTTTTAATAAATAAGACTCAGCAATCAAGTCAGATTTGCTGGCATAGAATTCATTTGATATAATGACACTTAAGGGTTGCTTGACTTCTATTCCATTTCCTGGTGCCCAATCTCATTATTAAGGTAAGCAATTGTGAAAAAGGGTGACTCTTTAAAACTATCAGTTTAACAGTTTCACTTCACTGAATTCTTGTTTAATTTCCCGCTTCCGAATATAAGTGATTTTCGTATCATTCATGAATGACACATAGAAGATTTGCTGTATAGTATTTGGAGGTATTTCTGGAAGTGGGTTTCTGGATTTGAAAATTTTCCATCATCTTGAAACTACTTTTTAAATTTGTCTAAATTAAATCAATTTAATTTGTTTGTGAAATTTCCATCTTCATTCCCATAATTACCCAACAGACTTAAACAACTTTTCTAATGTAAAATGTCAGTTAATTAAGAATACATATTATTAAAACCAAACAAGTAGCCAGAAGCATTTTTTGAATTTGTAATTGGATTTCTGTATGTTGCTCTTAAGAATGCAACTATCAACTTTTATAATGGTAAACCAACTGTAATCTTGTTAAACATGCCTTGATTTCAGGTAAATAGAATCGTAGCCACCTCTCAAGAAATCAAAAGAAAAAATTATTTTAAATTCAATCTTATTTTTCAACTGTATTACCCGTAAGTAGTTTTAGTTATTTAACTTTTTAGAGGAAGCATCTCATTAGCCGTGGGTTAGAAAATCAACTCTCTGTGGCACAATTCATTAAAAATAGGATTTCTCATTCTTAGATAGTGTTTTGTCAATATCAAAGGCTAATGTATTTAATGAAGTATTTAAAATACCATGTAATCTAGCAAAGATACCTAAGATTTATATGGAAGAGTATATCTTTTATATAAAATTTCCAACTTCTAAAAAAATTAGGACACAGATTGAAGCAGTACTCTCAGAAATAGCTGTCACCACCACACACCTTCAATTCGAGATGAATGTAGGCTTCACATCACTGGTCTGAGCCAAGTGACATCATGCAAATGGTGGCACTAGTGTCATGAGTAATACTGGCTTCCCCCTTCAACCCTGTCAAACTATATCAGGTTGCTAAGCTCTAACTTTTGTTGCAGAGCTCGATGAAAACTAAAATAAAAAAATAAAACAATTACCAGGTTGCTGTGTATGGGTTAGTATAGTGATTTGCCAATAAATAACAATTACCATAGGAATTACCATGGAACGTGAATTTATTTTTTCCTCTGTTTTGTTTTGTTTTCTTTTTTTTAAATGAAATCCATAGAGTTTCTTTCTCTGTAGATTTTATTTTTCTTTCTACTATAAAATTAGAACTTGTCACTCCACTATGGGGCTCTGACAGTTAAATAATAGTTCACAAATGATTAGCGGAATGAGAAATTACTGCCCACAGAAAGAGCTCTGTGACTCAGCAGATAAAGATATACAACTCAAGTTTACCAACGAAACCCCACTGAACATGTGGAAACGAAAGGCAGGTGTAATGCTATCTATTGAAGCACCCAGCCAGTTTGTTAAACTTCCCTTAATTATCAGAATAATTTTCACTTGAAGCTTAAAAACAATTGGCTCACACATATTTCACTTTAAGCATTTTCAGCTTTGAAAGTGGGTTGGTGAATTACATTAAAAAAGCTCCACACACACCCCTTTTTATCCTCCATCTCCCTTTAATGGAAAAAGGATTCTGGTAATATCCAGCTATCTTGCTAGTACAGCACCAAGCACAAAGAAAGGACAGTAGGGGTGGTGATTTTAATTATCTATGTAAATTAAACTATGTGCCACAGTCCTGTGATTGAAACTCATTACTTTAACTTTATTGTTTAGTTATGAGTGTAAACCTCAGCTCAATTAAATTATAAACCAGATCCTGATGGCTCCACATATTCACAGTCTTTGAAGGAAAAACAAAAAGAATATAGGCAGGACACAAGAGGATCTCAGCTGTCTTTTCTGTGTATGTTATCATCCCCCAAATGCCACTGTGAGGCATGCATGCAAGGTGGTGTCTACTGCATTGTAACCCGTCACTGTGCAACAGAAATACACTAATGTTAAGAGTTATTTACCACAAATTTAAAGACAAGACAAAGTAATAATAGAAGGGTTTGTAAAATTTTGTCTGTTTTACAGCATAGTGGTCTCATAACCCTCTCCCTCAAAATTGTGTATTAATTAGAACCTCAAGCTCAATTTTTCCCTAACATCTGACATATCTTTTAATATATATTTTTTGAGACAGAGTCTCATTCTGTCGCCCGGCTGGAGTGCAATGGCGTGATCACAGCTCGCTGCAACCTCTGCCTCCCGGGTTCAAGTGATTCTCCTGCCTCAGCCTCCTACGTAGCTGGGATTACAGGCATGTGCCACCATGCCTGGCTAATTTTGTATTTTTAGTAGACACAGGGTTTCACCATGTTGGCCAGGCTGGTCTCAAACTCCCGACCTCAGGTGATCCACCCACCTCGGCCTCCCAAAGTGGTGGGATTATAGGCGTGAGCCACCCTGCCCAGCAATCTTTTAATATTTTAGCATGTGCTATTTCTCACTGTGACAAATAAAGGTCATTCTTCTTGTCTATATTTTTGTTACCTCAGGGGATTATCCATAACTGTCAGATTGTGTAAGCTCTGTTGACTGTAGACTAATTGTCCTTAAATTAAATATATTAAAATTTCTAATTGTGGTGAGAAGCAATGCTGCATTTCCCCTTGAGTCACTGTTGAATCAGTTTCCTCACATGGGAGATTTATTTAGAGATGGTTTTGCTTCACTTGAAATAATTGAGGACATTCAAAATGCCAAAGTTATTGGATTAACTTGAAAAGTTGCGTTTGCTCTACAGATTTATTTCAAGTACTAATTTTAAGGTAGGTGCCTTTAATCGACACTTAATTAATGCATTTACTTTTGTTTGATTGTTTCTTGGAATTATATTTCTTACCTCAATTGTGATATTTTTATTTGTACCAATGACACACTCAGGAATCTAATAATTTGAGGTTTAATGGGTAATTAAAGCTACTAGACTTCTCTAGCAGAGGTCATTATTATTAGTGATAATAGTAATAAGAGTGAACATTTACTGAGCGCTTACCATGTGCCAGGAGCCACGCTAAGCATTTCAGAGGCATTGCCTCACATAATTTTAACAATAATGCTGTTAAGTGGAGTTATTCCCATTATTATCCCATTCTAGGCTTAGGGATGCTGAATAACCAAAGGAAGTTTAAAAGCAATTAAGTGGCATAGCCAGGTTTTGGACCTAATTTCTTTTGACTCCCAAGCCCATATGGTGGGGATGAATTCAATGATAGAACAATCTATCATAGTTAAACCTAAACTACAAGTGAGGATAACTAAAGAATGATATGTAACTATCATCATATCTGGCTGTCTTTCACTATCAATGTTTTATCTACTAAATTCTTAAGAGCAAATCTCCATCTGTCATATAGATTTGCATCTGGAGCCTAGCACAGCACTTGGCACAGATAGGCTCTCAATAAATATTTGTTCAGTTGAATTTGACTGATGTTTGTTTTCAACGTACTGAAATATAAAATATAATGGCTTGGTTTGGAATGTGGCTATATTAATGCAGTTCATTTAATCTCTGAAGTTTTCAAGTCAGTGACTTTCTCTTATGTTTTCTAAGTGCAACACTGTGCTTGTAACATCTCTAAAGCAATTTGCCATGCTCCCACTAAGATGAATTTTCCTGAAATAATGTCTGTGACCATTTTGGTGGCATTTTGTGATGCTACTAGTGAATTTCCAAGTTATATTGAAGCAAGCGAGCACCCATTTGTAGAGCTCACCTTATTCCCTTTGAAAATACCATTGCTCTTGGAAGAACACTTTGAGTGAAAAGAGATGTAAGTGTGGAGGATCAGCAGTTTGTTTTATACCATAAATATATCTCAGTAATTATTTTCCTGAACTATTGTTATAGAAAAAAAATCAATGCTTATCAAGAAAGGAGAAAGAAAGAAGGAAAGGAAAGAAGGAAGGAAGGAAAAGAAAGAGAAAGAGAAAGAAACAAAGAGAGAGAAAGAGAAAGGAAGGAAGGGAAGGGGAGGGGAGGGAAGGGAAGGGAAGGGAAAAGGAGAGAAAGAAAGAAAGTTGACATTTTAGTTGAGTTTAGTTTTTTGTTGTTGTTTGTTTGTCTGGACTGGGGAACTCCACCTATGATTATATCTACGTCACTTAAATTGCAATTGCAATACTTCTGATGTTTTGTTGTGTATGATGTGCAAAATCTTCAATCTCACTATGTTTCCAAACGCAAATATTAAATCATAGCTTTTTGTCATTTTGTGATGAGATGGATTCCAAATTAAGTACATTGTGAGATAATTAAAAAAAATAAAATAAAGAGAGAGAAATGGATTTGGGGAAGGAGACAAGTGCAGTCCTGTTTGAACATGGCATCAATTCCTTCTTAACACCATCCCTTTCTTCTTCTACATTTTATCCTATGCCATTTATCCCACATGTATTATATACCTTCTATACATAAAGCACTGCAATAAGGAATTAGCATAAATTCAAAGATAAATAAGAATAGCTCCATGTCCTTAACTCATCACAATCTACTAGAGAAGAGATAAAACATGTACAAAGACAACGTTGATTGTCCTCCAAGGAGGACAGATAAAAGACTGGGAAATCAGAGTAAAAGAAATTGTCTTTAATTTTGGAGAGGCTCATAGGGTAAGAAAAAATTTCACTGAGAAAGTAAAACATGAGGCCTTTAGGAAGGAGTAGAGATCAGCTGCTTCTGAAATGGAGATGCCAGGAACACAGAACATTCCTCCTCCTCCTCCCTAGGACAGAGCCAACCTCATTCTAACCACTACCAAGCACCGATCACCCTTAATGCTTCTTTGCTACAAGTTCCTACGGGATAGAAGAAATTTGCGTTCTTTTGTCATACAATGACTTGACCTAAATGCAATCTTAAGGGCGCTGCAATTAACTAGGTTTGTGGCAGAGAGAAATTTACTTCTCCTTATTGAATCTCAGTTTCCTTCTCCATGAATGAGATAAATGGACAAGAATTGTGATTAAAAGCTCCAATCAATGGTCGTGACTGCCTGATACACCTGGTAGGCTGTGCCATAAGCATTGCAAGGACAAGCCTAAGCTAAGTTGAAAGAGACTGGTGATCAATTAAGTATGTCTGTCAAGGGCATAAAAATAAGGAGTGATGGTATGCTTGCCATATATTTACAACCACACATTTAGTCAGTTCCACTAAGGTGAGATTCCACATTTTGTGTCACTAAATTACAAGGAATACCTTTATTTCCCCAGGCGAAATGAAATTTGAAGTAGAACTTCTTAGTTTAAGCTATTTGTGGAAGCAGTCTTAGAAAGTCATTGTCAGCCTTTTATAGACAGAACACATGGATTTCAAAGCAAAGCAGAAATACTGAGCATGTGAGTTGTGTGATGTTCCGTTTTAAGGATAGTTTGAACATATAGGGAATGTCAGAATTGGATTGTGAAGCTCTAGATTTGAAAGCAGTTGAATATCAATAAGATTTGACTATAAAAAAACTCAAAAAACACCTTGAATTCATTACTGGATTGCCTAGGTAATGTAAGGAATATGACACGCACATCCATGAAAAGTATTCGAGAACAGCATGTAAATTGCATGTTTTGGTGCTTGGATGTAACCAATAAGAGATCTTGGGTATAAATTGAGTAACATGCCTTAGTCACTATAAGAATTTGGCATGGTTCACACAGCTGTTAATGGGTAACTCTGATTCTTGCTTTTTAAATTTGAGTTTCATCAGCACTATTTCAAATAGTTCATTTAAAATTAATACCCTAACACTGATGCTAAGGTGCATGACAGTGCATAATAAAACCTAATTTTCATTTTACGTTATACAGGTTACAATCCCTACACTCCGAGGTATGTAGTGGAATCTTTTGTTCTAATGACTTATAGCATGGTGCTATCAGTTCCTCGGAATAAGGAAAAAAGGAATAGCATATTTTGTATGTTTATTTTTCTTTTACTGATGTTTCTTTGGCACTATATTTACCCTCCTAACTACACCTCTTAGGTTTGGAAGAGAACTCAGATTTATTACAAAATTATTTTTAAAATATGGCTTATCCATTGCCCACAAGTGACACAAATGTCAGAATTACCTATGGAACTCCATGGAAAGCAATTTAATTTTTCCTGTGTCTGAGCCTTTTTGGTGTCTATTTTTATGAAGTGGTTTTCTTGTGTTGTTTTCCTCCTTTTATAATTTTTAAATGGATAAGTTGCAGTAGCGTTTATTTCCTTGAAGCAGGGATGATAAGAGCAATCGCAGAGTACTTCTAGTTGTCAGTGCCCTTAAATTATAATTGATTAGTACGCGAATAAAGGAGTGATAGGGGATTGGATTTTGAAAGAAAATGGGACTAGGTGTAACTGGTTTGAAGATATGATTTTATTGTGGAAGAGTTGAAACACAAAGGTTTCTCCAAAGTCTCATTTTTCATAGACATGAGATAAAATCTGTAACTCTCATTCCATTGGGATTTAGGCTATTTGTTGGCTTTAATTTAATTGGATAGAAAGCAAGGAATAATGGTTTACTTTGAGCTCTCTTTTATCTTCCTTAGTAACATGTCACTTATATGACCCAGGGACTGTCTGAGGGTTTTTGAAAAGGCCTCTTTAAAATCTGCTTGCACTTATTTGGGCACTAAAATATGTTTTATTTGGAGATGTTCAGAGGCAATAAAATATAGAATATCATTTTAATAATGGAGTAAAATTTGGTAAAAGGAAAGTAAACAGTAAATACGGGCTGAAACTGGAGTAATGAGGTAAAGCCTGCCTCCCAGAAGTTAAAGTGCCTGGTTTTATAGTGGGCGTATAAATGCCTTATGAGCCTGTTTGGTGGGAAACACTTAAATATGTAGATCCTCTGTGAAACCTCATTACTTATGTTTCTAAATGTTTGTTTTGGCGTGTGGTGCCGTCTTTGGTATACATGCCATTTGCAGGATCCACTGGAATAGCCACTTTAGAGCAGGTGCGCTTGACAGGATGAACTGAACACACATATTATCTGCTCTAATGAAGTGCACTTATTCTTAGCCTGGGGCATACTCAGTGATGTCCTGTGATTTCTCTATATCCATCCAGCAGAAGCTTTCCTGTTTCTCAAAATACCTCACCCTAGACATCGAGGAGCCACTTCTATGGAAGGAAAAGCAGTTTATCCTCCACTGACATCCTATTGTTAGCTGTGCTATCGAGTTGGCGGGCAGTCATCATCCTGCTGACTAAGACCCCATTCTCTTGGATCTCACCGTGGTCAGATCAGTGCTGTAATCTCTGGGAAGGATGAATGATAAGCCATCTACGTAGGGTCTCCTCTTTAGTCTTCTTTTCTCTTAGCTGCTTCTTTCAATACCCCGATTGCCAGTGAGTTAGGCTGCAGTGCTGAATGGATCAGAGTATTTCACTAGAAAGCATGCAGTACAAAGTTCTTCCTGCCCTCTTCAACTCAGTGGCCCCATCACTTTGCATCGGACATTTTAACTTACGGAATCTCAATATTCCCTTTTGTTCATTCCAAAAACTATCATTGAGTATCAATCCATGTTTACTACCTAGTTTTCAAAATACTGGAAATATAAACAAGCCATCCCTATTTTGCCCTAAAGTAGCCAACCATACTACAGAGAAAACAGGGAAGTGAACAGCCAGTTATGAACATGGCCCCATCAACTTCCTAGAATTGTCAGGTAAATGAGACCATAAATGGGTCAGCACTTCCTAAGCTCTCTGCTGTCATATTAATTTCAGGACATGGCTATGGCAGTCATGTTACTAATAGGGCTCTGCCTAGTAACCGTGTTCATCCCAGAAGAATACACAAAAATGTCTTTCATGGTTCAAAACTTGATTAGAAATACCAGGATCCCCATAAAAATAAATGATGCCCATTGCCATTAAGTAAGAATTTGCAAGCAATTGTTAGAAAATAAGTTCTAGAGATTCCAGAGAAATGAGAGATCCCACTGGAAGCTTCCCAAGTGCTTCTTGGAAGAGGTGTAGGGCCCGAATGACTGACAGGTCAAACCTACCCAGGTAGAAAGCCGGAGGAAGGGCATTGCCTAACAAAGGATCAATATTTGCAGAGGTTGAGTGGCTCACACCTGTAATCTTAGCACTTTGGGAGGCTGAGGGGGGTGGATCACCTGAGGTCAGGAGTTCGAGACCAGCCTGACCAACATGGTGAAACCCTGTCTCTACTAAAAATACAAAAATTAGCTTGGCGTGATGGCGGGTGCCTGTAATCCCAGCTACTTGGGAAGCTGAGGCAGGAGAATCGCTTGAACCTGGGGAGCGGAGGTTGCAGTGAGCCGAGATCAAGCCATTGCACTCCAGCCTGGGTGACAGAGTGAGACTCCATCTCAAAAGCAAACAAGCAAACAAAAAAGAAATGTAAACTGCACGTATGGAAAGGAAAACTGAGCCATCAAGTTCATGAAGGTAAACACTGAAAGTGAGAGTTGTGAAGGTATTTTTGCTCCTGTCCATATGATACATAGTTCCTTTTTAATCTGATAGATAATGTCATTGGCAAATTCACTTTGCCAATGACATTTAAGCATGAAACTTAACAACCATATAGGCTTCAGACTACATAGACATAAAAAGAATTGGAAAAGTTACAATGTTTCTACTGTCTACAGGATGTAGACTGCAAGTAGAGTATATATGTAAGTCTCTTTGCAAGGCAAATAATAAGAAAATAGTGTTTTATATTTATATGACAAAGAATCTCATAGGTTAAATACAATGTTGTTTCACCCAGAGTTTGTATAATTTTTAAATGAAAAGACATATAGTTTAGAAATGTAGATCACCTTTTCATTGCCAGCGGGTTCCAATAGCGAGGGCCTACGCTAAGTCCTAGGGATACCAAAGCAGAAGACTTCAGAGCCTTGTCCTCAAAGAGCTTAATGTCAATTGAAGAAGATAGGTAGTGAAGATAGTGAATCATAGGGCAATATATATACGTATATATATTTTGAGATGGAGTCTCTCTCTGTCGCCCAGGCTGGAGTGCAGTGGCGTGATCTTGGCTCACTGCAAGCTCTGCCTCCCGGGTTCACGCCATTCTCCTGCCTCAGCCTCCTGAGTAGCTGGGACTACAGGCACCTGCCACCACACTCATAGGGCAATATTTAGTTTAATCTGTAAATATTTGGGGCAAATGAAAATTAAGTTCATTTCCAGTTTTCTTGTTAATTACACTAATTTAGCCAAAGGAAATGTTATTCATGTGGAAGTTCTGTCTATTTGATGAACTCTCTATCAGTCTCTGCTGTGAAGTAGCTAAAATATTAGCCTGAGGACACAGATTTTTTTTAGAAATTTCTTTTGATAATGATTGCATGAGTGCCAGTTTTTGTATCAAAGCTGTTGAATATATAATATTCAGGAAAAATGTAAAAGGAAATACTTAGGACAATCGAATATGATCTAGATTTCTGTAAGACACTAGCTACCAAATTCTTACTTGTTAATGAAAGATATCATCTAATTTAAAACGTAGTCTTTACTTCCAGACATTGTAAACACTTCTGGATTGTAGCATAGATTTCATCACATACCTAAAATTCCAAGTATATTTTCACTTTCATAACCTCCCTAGACATTTTAATGAAAAACAAAGAGTAGAAAAGTTAGGTTTCACAGAAGGTTTCTAAATAGAAACCTAATTAAAGAAATTAATAATCATTCTTTGATGCCGTGCTCATATGCCTTTTTCCATCTCTAATGGAATCTCTGCACCTAGAAGAATTGTAGCTTTTGCTTGTGGTCTTGACTAGTAACTTAATGTGGCGATTAAGACACATTCTTCATATATTTGCATATATACAAAGACGTGGATGTCCTTTTAAATTATACCCACCTTCTCCCTAGGCTAATGCTATATTAAATTGCATTGAAATGCAAAAGCACCTCAATATAATGATTTCCCACATCCCATTTACTTGTTGATTATTAATGAATGCTTCCTGAGTTGTGTTCCTGCTATTTTGTCTTTAAAACTACTTTCAGGGTTTTCGCATCATATTCAAGAGGCCAGTCAGAGTTCTGTGCTCGCGGCTTCATTAAAATTCTGTCCTACACATCATCTGACTCACACTTTATAATCTATCAGAACACCTGTTTTCTTTACAATGGCCACGAGGCAGCTCAAAACACTGTGGTATTTAGCATTTAATAATGAGCACAAGATATGTATTTTTGACACTTTAAATTTTCTTTAGAAAAGTGCGTGGAAAAGAGCCAAGTTTGAATGAATTATCTAAACTTTTGCAATTTCATAATGTGAATTTTAACCAACTTTTAAAAAAATGTGTACCAGAAAGTGCCTTCTCTCTTTGTCAGTGGGCCTTACCTTGGCTAACTAGGAAAGGCTGTAGAGGGAAATAACTTTAAAATGTCACTGCATAAACTAATAGTGATATCGAAAGTATTTTAAGAAGAGTCTGTGCATTATTACTTTCCCTATTTACATACTCGTCTCACAGACACTTTATTGTAATTCTCACTCTGAGAGGAAGCTGAGAAGCTTAATGTCACTGTTAATATCTAGATATGTTTATAATTTAGTGACTTAAGTCAGTGATGGGCACGGCATACATATACATAAACACTCTTTAAAGTTTGGGCACTTACAAATGTGATTGTTAAATGGCCCTCAATATAATTGTATCTATTTGAGATACTTCAAGGGAGGGATAGGGAGATAATGGATGGTCTCAGAAGGGTGAAATTCTGTCACTATATTATGTAAATGAAGAAATGTCTCCTAGTGCTTATGAACTGCTATAGTTTTCAGCGCTAATAGAGGACATACTGCAAGTTGATTATTGTAATCCTACAGCGTTATCTCATCAGTGAGCGGATTAAGGAAGCTCTCTCAGCTGAGGGGTCTGAATAAGCATTTTCATTTACTCCCTGCTGGGTCATTGACAAATGGAAGTTTTTATCTGGGAACATTTAAAAGCATAAACAGTAAACAAACCTATAGTTTCTTGCCTTGCCTGGATCCTTTACCAGATTTGTGCTATCTTGCAAAGCCTGACACCATTCAACCTAGCAGTCAACTGACTTCTGCTGTGTCCCCCAGAGAATTATATGCACCTGGTGATGAGGGGTTTGATGGAGTCGAGAGAGAGTCAGATCTTCCCTGTTCAAAAGCATTCAGTAGGGGCTGGGCGCCGTGGCTCATGTCTGTAATCCCAGAACTTGGGAGGCAGAGGCAGGCGGATCACTTGAGGTCAGGAGTTCAAGACCAGCCTGGCCAACATGGTGAAATCCCGTCTCTATTAAAAATACAAAAATTAGCCGAATGCTTTGGCACACACCTGTAATCCCGGCTATCACGAGGCTGAGGCAGGAGAATCACTTGAACCTGGGAGGTGGAGGTTGTAGTGAGCCGATATGGCACCATTGCACTCCAGCCTGGGTGATAGAGCAAGACCCTGTCACACACACACAAATTGTTTAAGTTCATGTGTCATCTCCTTCTATCCCTTGTTCAAATCCAGGTACTCAGCAATGACATTCACTTTCTGTCTAATGACGCCATGAGAGGTAACAATAAAGCTAACTTCCCAAACCTGGATTTCCCTCTATTTCATCCCCAGATCAAAACTTACGTCTCATTTCCTTCCTTTGCATTAAAAGAGATCCTTCATTCTTTGATTTGACCTTAAGATCAGAGAAATTATGTTAATGACTGAAAGTAGACTAATGTCCTATCATTAGATTGAATCATATATAATTGTCATTTTTGTAAGTCAAAAGAACTGAATGTTTGTAATTGTATATGGCACAATCTGAAATGTCCAGATAATGTGCACAGGTTAACTGATGTTTTAACGACAGTGATTGGAGTAGCTAACATCTGATGATCATGTGATTGTTCACGCACTCTTCTCAATACTGCGTGCATGTTCCTGGCGGTATCATTTAATCATCAGTCCTATTAACAACATGAAAACTGAGACTGAGTTATCAGTCCAGAGTCGCATCATGACACTAAAAGGGCCAGATCAGTACTAGGCTAGAATTTTTATGACTTTAAAGATCATTTTCTTTGTCTCCAAAAAGGCCCAAATGTTGAATGGTGTGCTTGATTCAGATGGGGCCAGTGGTAGGATCTTTTGGGAGGATGGGGGTACAGAGGCTTCTTGGGCCTTGAGAATCTTATGTGTAGGCAATATCCATAGTGTCTGTCTTTAGATTCAGTCTAGGAGAAGTCATATGACCTACTATGGTGTCTTATCTCTTGTAAGTTTTATGCAGCGATGTTTCTGTAGAGAGAGCGTGAAGAGAACCAAGCCTCACCTAGTCCATATCCTTTTCTCTTTTACTGCAAGGTTGAAATCCATAATGTTTCCCCCTTTACTACAGACCATAGTAATTTCTCTGTTCTGACATCTAACACTGTAACAAACAACCAAAGTTTCATTACATTTTATCCTGTATGGTTGTCTCATGGTGTCATTTGCTTAAATATTATCTTCTCATCCAGGTTAGAACATTTTCCAAGACAGAAATCATCAATATCTTGTCTTTATTTCACATTTTCTGCAGGATTTATCCCAACACTGAGCACATAACAGGTCACTAAATATGTGTCGACTAGTTGATCAATTAAGGTCTTTGATTCTAAATTTTACTTCCACATCTACCATGGATTCCTTTATATAGTAGGAATATTAAGGGTACTAAACACAAAACAGAAGTTCTTTCTCAGACACTGAATCGTTTAACTGACGGCATTGGTGCTTGATGCCAAAACCACGCACTTTAAAAAATAAGGATTCTAGATTTGTAGTATACATTTATTATATATTGGAGCCAATAACTCAACAGCTGAAATGATTATACCTGTATTACTTTCAAAAGAAAGGAAAAAATCAAGGTGCTCAGAGATCACTGTTTCATCTTGTATACCTCTAACTAAAGCATGAAATTATAGTTCACTAAGAGAAGGCTATGGAGATTCTGAAAAATGTAACCACTTCAGCTAGATGTCAAAATTGAATTCATTATTTCTTAGAAATGATTTTTGACCTGCAATTCACAATCAAATTGTGATTGTTTTTGAAACATACACAAACATCTATATACACACAATCAGTTCGGATTTATATTGGCACTCCAAGAACCGATGTCAAACTAAATTTTAAGTGAATGTTAGTTGTAACTCTGATGCGATGTTTACAAGACAAATCATTTCGGATGTAGCAAATGAATACTTGAAGATGTATTTGGAAACACAGAAAACATTCTAAAACTGAAAAATCATGTCACAAAATGGTGGAAATTAGAACCTTGATTCAACACTTTGTAAGCATAGGCTAAGTGGGGCCTAAACGTTTAATTGAAGTTAAAATTAGAGTTAATGATACCAGATATTTAATCACCCAATGCCTTAATGCCTTAAACAGCCCAGCAAGGAGCAGTTGAGGAACTGTGCAGTTGAGTTTTAAAGTATTTTGATATTCTCTGTAACTAGTATATGTCTGGGTTAGATTAGGTCTCATTGAGCAGTACACATCAAGATGCCTAAAATGTAGATGGCTGTATAACAGCAAACAAAGTGGTTATGAAACAGCAGGATCTCGGCAGGAAGCAAAGAGATATCTCAAAGAGTACCTAATCAAACCTGACAAATGGTGTAACATCTTCAGATGAATGACTAGGCCTATATCACATTTTCAGTTAATCTTCCTCTTGCTTGCCAGAAACAGGCTCATTCATGTTCTTTCAGTATGAGATGGGAGGGTAAGGCTTTTGTATGAGGATCATAATGCACAGAAACCAGGGAAGATTTGGTCCATCATGTTTAGAAAAGATGAAAGAGAGGGCTGATTTGGATGTGGGTAGACTTGTTTAAAAATAGATTGTTCTCGATACCAAAAGGTTGAAGAGACTTCTGCAGAATGGAGTTTATGATTCGTCATTCCAGTGGTTTTTCTGTGAAGTGTATGGCTTGGCTTCTAGGTGTGTGTTCTCTTCTCTCTACTCTTCATCTTTTCTCCACAACATGGCGCTGCTTACTCCCTATTCCTGCTTCCTCATAATTCGGCTTCCACATGGCCTCTCCTGCTTGTCTGACTTCTCTCAATTGGGCCTTTCACTTTCAGCTCCAATTTTTAATGACTTAATTCTTTCCCGGTACCAGTTCAGAATCCCAACATATTGGCTCAGCTCAACTTTTTCCATTCATTCTTTTTACCTTTTTTTTTTTTTTTTTTTGGTGCCAGGTCATGTTTACCACAAACTGCCTATAAATCAGGGCCTGCTGCTAATTAATTAGCCAAAACTTGATGAGATGGAGGTAATAGATGGGTCATAGAGCCAATAACAGGGTTATATGGAACTGACCATTCTGGAGAGACTGAGATTGGGGTTGTTATTGCAGAGGTTGTTATAGGTAACCATATGCCATGATACATAGGTCTCAGAAATAAATAAACAACATTCAGGACATTTATAGCCAGAGACAAAGGTTGCCAAAAAGTAACTTTCAGTGTTTTAGATTCAGTGGATTATCCGAGATCCATTGCTTGAACCAATAAAATGCAAGTATATCACTACTCAAATATTCACATTTTTTTCCTTAAGGCAAGACTGGTTAATTTTTAGCCCTTCTGCATACCAGAAGAGAAAGATATAAAACGAGATTCAAATTTTGAATTAGGGCATATCCATTGACTTTGAACAAATAGGCTGTGGCGTGGCTAGAATTAGACATGGTGAAAACCACTAAATTTACTCAGGAACACTGCAGAAACATTCATCATATACAGGTTTATTTTGGGCATTGGTGAATCAAACTTGTCACTGTGTCTGGTGGGATCTTGGCATAGCCAAACACATTGCCATGGCATTTTAATATGCCTTCTGACTGGTTACAGAAATCCTTATTATTTCATGAATGAGTTCCAGAAATTCAGACTCCATGTGTTTTTAGGGAGTTCTGGGATCAGCATTAAGAAAAATATTGCTGTTATGTTGGAGCGTGAAATTTATGCAGAATAGAATCCAAATGTGACTTGACCACCTAAGGCTTAGAAAGGTGTAAAACTTTAGCTAATAGAGCACTGTGTTAGCCAGTTCTTCCCTTATTGGAGTATCTCTGATTACTGTAGAAAATCTACCTTTAGAAATAAAATTTAATTAAAAGATTCTCTCTCTCTCTCTTTCTCTGACCAAGAAGAACATTGGTGCACAATATTAATTTATGGTATCCTTTGAGTGCTGAACTCTATATTAATCCTCAATTTATAAAGCACAATTATATTTTTCAGGTTTTCTTAAGACCTTTCAAATGTTTCTAATAAATGGGTTAAGACATATTCTGTTTCATTTCTCCCTTCTCTTTAAAAAGTGACCAGTTGAGTTGTCCCTGTCCAATTTTTAAAAATATCCCTACTCTTTAATGCATTCAACACTACTTATACCATGACAAGACCTTTTTATAGTTAAACATGAAGTGACTTAAATGTTCTGGATAAATTAGTTTGCTTAGAAAAAGTCCTATTTGGAGATGGACTTACAGCATTTCCTTTGATAGACTCAGGGCATGACAATACTACCCTTGAACAAAAATGGCACTTTATTAAATGGACCTCACAGTCAGTCTTATTTCAATCATCAAAGGAGTAAAAGTAACACTCTAATGATTATGAAAAAGAGGTTGGATGAGATGTGAAATTAGTAATGAACCAAGAGTGAGGAAGTCTGTTCCTCATTCTGCCTTAATTATCTGTGTGATTTTGGACCCCTCATTTTCTTGCTCTGGATCTTGTTTTCCCATTTGTGAAATGAGGGCTATAGAGTATTCAGTCCTTTAGGATCTTTTGCCTATATTATTTATTTTATATCTGATGGGAAATACATTCTTTATGGAATTTTATAAAGTTATCATATAAAAACATAAATCTACCTAAAAGGCACATTTTTATAGGAAGATAGCATAGAGGAAAAATGAGAGAATCTCAACTAGATTCATTCTAAGGGATAATGCCTGGATTTAGAGAGTAGTTGGCCCTGGGAGATGGGAGCTATTAATATTACTACTACGTCCTACTTTGTACACTTTACCCAGCAAATAGGCCTCTGCCCTATAAAAAAAGCAAGTGATTTCACCTAGGCATCTATGTGTGTTAGTATTATGTGACTATTCTAGGGCTGCCATAATGAATTATCATAAACCGGCTGGCTTAAAACAACAAAAATTCATTTGTTTACAGTTTTGGAGGCCAAAAGCAAAAACCAGGGGAGAAGAGGCAGTGGCCTCTTCCAGCTTCTGAAGACTATTGTCATTCGTTGGCTTGTGGGCACATCTCCCTCTGCTCCGTTTTCCTCTGTGTGTCTGTCTCAGTCTCCCTCTGCCTCTCTCATGTAAGGATACATGTGATAGCATCTAGGGCCCAGCCAGGTAATCCAGGGTAAGTTCTTCCTCTCAAGATCATACCTGATCACATCCTTTGCCATTTAATATAATAGCCACTCTGTTGCCACAGGAGGTAAGATTTTCAGGTTCCAGGGATTAGGAAATAGACATCTGTTTCTGGAGGCCACCCCAGTTAGCCCACTACAGGTGGGACAGCAGGTAACTATTGAGCATGTTCCTCATTTCTGTGGGCAGCACCGTGCAGTACTGGCTGATGGTTGCACACAGGAATGTGGGCTCCGTGTTGTAGGATCTTCCCACTTTAAAGCAAAAGCTCGATTTGATTCAATTCATTTCAACAAGCTAGATTTCAGTGAGCCAACATCAAATATCAGGGGATTTTACACATAAACGTGTAGACACAATCTGGATTTTGTGTCTACGTGTTTACGTGTAAAATCCCTTGATATTTGGTGTTCGCTCATTGAAAAAAAAGAGTCTACTCGTGACAAATAAAACTATTCTATGCACCACATTCGCTGCAAGGGCTGCAATCTCTGAAAAACAGAATAAAATGACCTTTGAGAGAGCACTTTGTAACCATATTCATTAACTCCACAAATATTTCTTTAGCACCTAATAGAATAATATTTATTTTAGATTGACCAGGGGAGAGCTTGCTGCTTTCAGAAAATATCTCCCCAAATGCAACTCTCATAGTTTTTCTTAAGAAGAAAAGAGGGCATTAATTAGTCCAATATTTCCCTTCTGAAAATATTGCCCATATTTCTGTGCCCTTCATTGAGATCAACTGAGTTTCATGATCCTGGAATAAAGTTAAAATCCAAATTCAAAGTTGTAAATGTGGTCTGATCCTTGAGTACCTTGGATATAATGGTACCCCAGGTTACCTAATATCTCATGCTTACTGGTTATTCATCTCAGTTAGCCTATGATTCTTTTATAGGTAAAGAAAGCAAGCCCCTTCACATTCCATATAGACCATAATCCCTATTGAGTCAGCATCTCTGAATTAGGCCAGTGTGTTAGAATGCCAAGTCTTTCAATTTCATTCGTTATTGGCTGATAAACTGCATATTTCTTTAATACAAAGGGAGAAAATTGTTGCAGGTGCCCAATCTGCCATCAATAGGCATGAGACTTTGTACAAGTTCATAAACACCAATTTTCTCATCTGAAAAATAGGGACAATAACAATACCTACTTCCCTATATTGTTTTGAGAATTAAGGGGGCTAATGCATGTGAAATGTTCAGAAGAGTGTCTGGCACACAGTGAACACCTAATAAGCATTAGCTGTGACAATTATTTTCATCAGTATTATCTTTATTATTACCAAACATGGGTAAATATCTTTATTATTCTATCTGCTTTCTCTATGGCAGCGTTTCTCAAAATGTAACGTGTGTACAATTCACCTAAGTAAGAATCATGTTAAAATGCAGATTCTGATTCCTTAGATCTGGGTGAAGCCTAATTCTGCTTTTTAACGAGCTCCCAAGTAAGGCTGGTGCTACCTATGTGAAGATTAACTGGCTGCACATCATAATCATCTAGAAAGCTTTCCAAAAAAAATACCAGATGCATAAATGTACCCTCCTCCTCCAGACCAATTAAATTAAAGTCACTGATGGTGGGAACCCCAGGTCATTGCTATTTTCGAAACAGTTCCCCAAGAAAATCTAACATGCAGCCAGGATTAAACCTCTCTCTTACTACATAAGAATTTTTACATGCTCGCAAATGATGGGGTAAAAAAAATGCCAGTTCTCTCTATTACAAATTAAACCCTCATCCCACCTGGAAGAAGTTAGCAGCATAAACTATAACACATCTGAAGTAGTGCCCACAGTTACTCTTGCAAGCTTCTTACGGGAAACACAATATTTTGGTATTTCCCAACCTGGTGCTGTTAACAAGAATCATCCCTTGTTTGTGTTTGTTAATCAGCTTGATGAGCAGTTTCTGTGTTGATCTTCCCAAACTGTGTTGGCCAGTTGCCAAATCAAGTGCATAAATTACACACTGCCCTCTCTCCAAGCTGCTCCCAACCCTGCAGAACATCAGAAAGGATTTCCTTTGAATGCGCAAATCTGTGTAAGCCGATTGCTTAGACTGATACTTTGTGGGGTTGGTCTGATGTGACATGATCATGTGTCACAATATTATGACACTGTGATGACAAATTTTAATGTTAAGAAATAATATTTTGACCAATATCCAAATGTCAGTCTTTTTGAAAGGTCAGATTCTCTTTATATAATGGTGTTTCCTAGAGAAGTTATTTATAGGTCTTGAGGCTCCAAGTACCAACCTAAGCACTCTATTCCAAGAACCAAGGAGCAACATATGGCTCAGCTCTACTGAGATTTGTTATCATAAAAGAATGCATGAGTGTGCTGGTAATTCCTTAACAAAGATTAAGGAAAATGAGATGCCAATAATATGGAAATTTCAACATGGTTGACTTCTCTTTATAGAAGACACTCTGGGTATGGCTAAAGTCCTATTGACCTGGGACCTAGAGGACCAATTCTAATCTTTCTTCCATTTCTATGTGTTCCTGTGGTGATTTCTCACCAGGTATCTATTTTTAAACTGCAATCATTTTATATTCTTAGATCAGGAACTCTATGGTAGGAATCACCTTAGATTTGAAATTTCTAGCAGGTTATAACCCTCTTTGAGAAGTATGAGGGGAAAATAGAGAAGCAAATAGTGAAACCTGCATTCCTAATGACTATCTTCATTTGTTATGTGACTTGGTTGACACTATTAGAAAAATGTAGCTTGTATTATTTTTATTACTAATATTATTACTATCATTATTATATACTTAAAGGCATCTCTATTTATTATCTCCCAATTATCAAGACTTAAAACTGGATAGCGAATGTCTTTTTTCTTTGTTATGCATGTTCAGAAATGGGTCTCCTTGTAAATGGCCAACCCATTTAACAAAAGAAGAAAGACCTGCCTAACAAAGGAAGAAATATATTCATTTATATACTCATAAAAATAAGAATAAAATATAAAGCGTCCCCAATATTTGCATAGACACTGCTATGAACAGCAAAAAGAGACCTCTACTGCAAGATCCAGATATTAAAAATGACTAAATACGGAAGCAAGGATATTTAAAACTGGGATTATAGAGGTCATCTCTGAAAAATAATCTAAGATGTGAATGCATACAGTCAGCTACCTATGTCAAAAACTACCTATCATTATCTGTTTAAGAAATGGCACACACACACACACACACACACACACACACACACACACAGAAAAGATGAATGGAATATTCTGCAACAGATTGCTAACAGTGGGGTAATGAGAATACATGGTTCTCTATTTTTCTAATGTTTCATAAGAAGCCTATATTACTACTTGTATAATCAGGAAACAACAACTGTGGATTGACTTGAAGTGCAGTTTGTTTGTTTTTTTCTTTTTTCTTGTTTGCGCTTTGTGATTACTTCAGAATCAATATATATTTTATAATTCTTATTAAAAAGTTATTTTATACATACCAGTATATTAATACTTCAGAAAAATTTCTCTGGATCTTTACTCCTAGTAAGTTAGATTTCCTTCTTCCTAATTCCTATTCAATGGCTAATTGGCTGATTGTGCCTTCTACCATAGATAATGCTTTCTCCAATAGTATGTATTTGGAACCTTTGTATTTCTTGAATAAAATCTCATTCAGTGTCTGTGGAAACCTGCTCTGAGATGTTCACAGATCTTTTAAGTAGAGAAGTAAGATTAAGGAGTCTTGCTGAAATATTCGTAGGTATATTTCTGAGGGCGTATGCTGTACCCTTATCTGACCCACAGTACATCAAAAAAGCATGGAGTTCATTTGGACTCAAATTCACTCAGTCCCTGTCTCCTGGCATGAAGAATGAACTCTCTGGAATAAAGAATCTTTGATCAGGAATTCCACACTCTCTCCCAACACTCCCTTCGTATCCACCCCTGCTCCCCCATATCCCGATGGAGGGAGATAATTCTTACTTATAAAGATGGACAACTGAAACTTTGCGTTACCACATAGAAAAAAAGACATTCTTGGATTTAACTTTTTGATGCAAAAAGGACATATCTGAAATATGACATAGGCCCTCATGCACAGGCAAGCTCAAGGATTGGGTTTGCTAGAACTAAAAATTAAGAAAAGAACAGTCCCCCACCCACCACAAAAGAAAAAAATTCAGCAGATATTTATAAAGTATGTGTACAGGATACCAAATATTTGAACAATCAGAATTTCATGCTATGATTTTTTTTCATATAATTGCTTGACATCCTTTCTAATCTACCATTTTACTCCTCATGTGTTGCATTTTCTGGACTCTGTCTGTATTTACACTGTTCCCTCTGCCTAGGTTGCCCTAGCCCTTGTCCCCCTTAGTCAACAAATGCTAATACTCCAAAGACAGGAGAAAATGCTCCTTGTTTTTTCTTAGAGCATTTCTTGACCTCAGTGTAGAAATACTCCTTATTCACCTGTGATCTCATAATATTCTGTGCATACATCTCTTAAAGTTATTTTTTTCATCAAATACATTATTTGCACGTTATGACTTATAAATCCAGAATTCTGTGAGGGTAGAGACCATGAATCCTTGTATTTCAACCTTATCAAACAGTAGGCACTCAATAAATGCTTATTGGATGAAGGTTTAATGAAATATGTAGAGTTAGGGGGTTCTTGTCCTGAGGAGAGGAGGACAGGTAGAGTTAACCTTCAATGTACTAACAAGGCTGAGTCCATCTTTTGTTCTATCAGAGTAACTGCACCAAGATGTCATGTAGCTTTTCTGAAGCCTCTAGAGAGATTCCATCCCCTGTTGGGAAAGGAGGGGAATAAAAAAGTTTGAGCTCAAGTCCATTAAATTCTTTTTAATAAGGCCTTACAAGGTATTCAGTATTTTGCTTTGATAGCTGTATAAAGTCACTCTTCTGACAAATTTCATATTGCCTTTTTTTTAAGATAAATTTTAATTATTTAAGTGTCCAGTGAAAGCCTGATGATTTGGAGCCTGCGAATTAGGGAGCAATGCTGAATGATGCAGTGTGACAGTCGTATGCAATAATGGGAAATATATTCATCTTAGATAAGAAAGGTCATTCCTTCCAGTGCCCCTAGCTCATTTGGAAGTCAAAATGGACTGCGAGATTTCTTGGGCTAGGGATGTGCAATATTTGGCTGAATATTCTACCTCTTGCTGCCAGATGGAAGAGGGTACTGGGGAGCTAGTGTGGTATTGTGAATAAAGCATGGGTACTGCATTCAAAATCCCAACTCTTTGCCTTACCAAGGGGTGTAGCTTAATGTCTCAGTCTGCGTCTGGGTAATTTCATCTTTAAACTTGACGTATAATAGCACCTACTTCAGAAGTTTGTTGGGAGGCTTAAATAAAGTCATGTATATAAAATTCTTACCATAGTATCTGCCACATACTAAGTGAGCTGGGATTCAAGTCCCTTTTTGTTGGTCTAGATATATAAATGGAGAAAATTTTTTAACTTTTTCAAATTTTATCCTTCCAATCCACCATACGCTGTACGGTGCTTAGCAAAGAAGGTATGATTATGTTTAAGTGTTCAGTATTTGTAGCTGCTCAACGACTGACATTATTCTACTCATATCTTAAAATAATCTCCGTTGAACTCAATGAAATGAATTCCCATAACCTCTTCACATCCTTGTCTCTCCTTGCTGTGTGTTTTAGAAGGACAGTAGCCCCCTGTTGGTGGTCCTTTGTCACTAAGAACTATCTTTAGGCTTTTTGAAATTCCATACTATATATTCCCACATGATTTTTCTTTCATTTTAGTTTATTCGAGTAAGTATTGTGGGTGTGGTAGAAGTAGAAAGATTAAGCAAAATCGAAAATGATTTCTCTAATATTCTGCTTTAAATCTATATCTAATAATGGTAAAGATAATAATCAATAAGAAAGCCTTGGCTTGGCTTCTCTCCTTTTATCTGGAGAACTCTTTTCTCTTCTTCATATAGTATTATATATTGTAGATCTTGATAATTGAGTGAATAAGTGAAGTGTATTTTTTTTTTCAATTTTATAAATTGGAATCTTAAGGTTGAGAAAAAGCAAATCAGTCAGCAAATGGTTTCTGTTCAATTGCGGCCCCTCTTTCCATCTGAGCCAGACTCTTGGTCCTGCTTCAGAACAGTGACTCTTAAGTCCCTGTTGCAGTTTTCCCATTTATAAATAAGGAGATTGAGGTGTGATCTCCTGGAGTTACATTAAGCCCTTGAACATTCTGTAATATTATGACTTTTCAGCAATGTTGCTATAACTGGAATCCATTGCCATGATTCTTGGTTTAGTCTTTCCTGTATTGCAGCTTAATGTGTTCACTTTCTGCACTTAGGAGAACTTTCCTGTCTTTTGTAGAGTAACCAGCATGTATCTTAAGCCCAGAATGTCTGAACACATGAGTAAATACAAAGAGTGAGCTGAGACGAAGGGTAACCTTGAAAACAATGAAGTCACGTATATGCTCACTTAGTTGATGGGGTTCTGTTGATTGGTACAGAAATAAGTGACTGGGTTAGCTTATGATGGCACAAATAACAAATGTAAAAGTAAATTTTACAGATTCTTTAATATATTCTCTTAACTCTCTTGAGTTCCTAAATTCCTCTTGAGATGATAGAAAACACAGGCAACAAAGGTTTTGGCATTCACTGTACCCAGCATTTGTACAGTACAGTACCTCATACCAACATGTTTGAAGCTGATGAGTGGAATAGAGAAGAAAGGAATGGCTACTCTTCCAAAATTCAATTCATTGGGGTGCAGTATTGTAACAAGTTGGTTATATACATTATCTATCACAAAGAAAAATATCTGTTCCTTAACCATTTTTGTGGGAAAAGTACTTTGTACTAAGCAATATAGAATGTATCCCAAAGCAGTGCTGCTCAAAGTTAATCTGCAGAACAAACTGCTACCAATCCACAATAAGATGCATGGAGAAAGTGAGAGTGTTTAGAAACTTTTTAGAGCAATTTGATATAACCAGGATATTCATTTTTCTATTAATTCATTTTTATTATATTTTACATCTGTGACAGATTGGATTTTAAAAACAAAAATCAGTTGTTCAACAGATAACTTGAGAAAGACTGTTCTAGAAGGAATACAATTTTAAAAAATGAAAGAATAAGCAATAAAGCTAGGGTGGGCCACCCAAAAGTTTTCATGTGACTATCCATCTGTAAGTACGAGTGTGTCTGTGCAAACTGCAGGCACCCTTTCTTTAGTTCTGTGTGTAAGGCCCTGGGCTTAATACTTTCCTTCTCTTATGTCTTTTAATCCTTGAGAAACTATGTGCCGGATGTTTTTTAGACCCTTATTTTTTTGGCCCAAAGTGGATTTTCTCACAAAATGGCAGTTATCAGCATAAAGCCCTGGTTTAAGTTTTCACTCTCCTTCCATCGATCCCCTGCTGTCAAAATGGGCTCCTGATCCAGGAAACAAGGTTCCCCCAGATCCTGTGAGCATGGAACCATCGGCCCCTGCTCAAGAGTCCCATTCAGGTCGAGCCCTGTGCTTCGCTGCAGAGCTGTTTAGAAAACTGACAAATTTACAGCCCTGTTGCTGCCGTCCTTTCAGTGGGGAAGCGCTGCTTCTCTTCCAGCAAGCGGACTTAGATGTCTGTTTACTGTTTCCCTCAAATGTGAGCACTGCTGGTGATGCACGTCGCAAATGGAAGTAATATCATTTGAAGCAGTCCCGCTAGAAGCCCAGGAGCAATCTAACTGCATTAACTCTTCCGTCTGAGTGGAGGAGGCTGAAGAGGGTACAGGACTGGACTGAGCTGAAGTGAAGAAAATAGAGCAATACACAATTCTTGACTGCAAGTAGTAGGGACGCCTAAAGAGGTTTCACTTACTGCCTTCAAATGAATGACACCGGGGTGTCATAGGACATCTAATATTCTGTTGACAAATCTTGCTAAGCATTGGAAGTGGCTGAAGCAGTGGCTTCCTGTATTTTTGAGGGGTTTCTAATGTTTTATTCCCCCCTTATAACTCTCAGATTCTACGGATTGTTGTTTCTGTATGTGCAGGAATGCCCTGTGCTGGTGGTTCTGAAGTCCTAGGCCAAGAACTGCAGGCTTGCTGTATTGTTTTCAAAAACTGCAGTCTACTACTTTTTTTAATAAGCATACTATCGTTTTATTTCACTGTTTTCTATTTTCCCAGCTTTACTATGTTATAATTAACTAATTAAAATTGTATGTATTTGCAATGTATAGCTGTGTTTTGATATGCATACACTGTGGAATGATTGAATCAGACAGTCTGACACGTCCATCACTTCACACTCATCTTTTTTTTTTTTTGTAACATTTAAGATACGCTCTCAGCAATTTTGAAGTATACTGTGCTTTTTGTTAACTACAGTTACCCTGCTGTACAATTATATTTCCAGAACTTATTCATCCTCTCTAACTGAAACTTTGTACCCTTTAACTAGTATCTCCTCATTCCCACCCTGTACCTCTCACCGACCCCTTTCTCCTCTCTGTTTATGTGAGTTCAACGTTTTCAGATTCCACGTGTAAGTGCGATTATGTGGCATTTATCTTTCTGTGCCTGGCTTATCTCCCTTATTAATACATAAACTAAGATTCAAAGCTGTTGGGGTTTTGTCACTTTCTTGTAATAAATAATAGCCAATAAGTTATCCTGCAATGGGCATTAGGACTCAGACATTTCTCTCTCCATACTTGAACTCCTGTAAACCTTATTACCCAGCACGTTGTCTTTTCACAGCCTGATTTATGCTGTGGATTTGATTGTTTCCTAGGTATAGTGGAAAAAGAGTATCTCTTAATACCATTCATTTATTTAGTGCATCTTTACTTAGAATTTTCTTCAAACATGGATATTAAGCTGCCCTAAGTAGTCTATGTGGCCTCATCTTTAATCTCATGGCCACACCATGAGGCTCCTGCTAATACTCTCCCCATTTTCAGGTGAGGACGCTGAATATTAGAAAAGGCAAATAAATTGCCTGACGTCTTAGGACCATGAAAGTAGTTCTTTGTCTCATTAAGACATTTAAAGTGTTGTTAGACAAGATGTACAGAAAGTTTAGTTACAAGTCATTAGAATTTATATATACAACTCTCTCTCATGCATGCACACTCTCTCTCTCTCTCTCTCTCTCCATATATATATATATATATATATATATATATATATATAGTTAGCCCATTTTCAAGCTGCTAATAAAGACATACCCGAGACTAGGTATTTTATACAGGAAAGAGGTTTAATGGACTTACAGTTCCACGTGGCTGGGGAGGCCTCACAAGCATGGTGGAAGGCAAGGAGGAGCAAGTCACGTCTTACATGGATGGCAGCAGGCAAAGAGAGAGTTTGTGCAGGGGAACTCCCATTTTTAAAACCATCAGATCTCATGAGACTTATTAACTATCACAAGAACATCAGGGGAAAGACCTGCCCCCATGATTCAATTACCTCCTACCAAGTTCTTCCCAGAGCATGTGGGAATTCAAGATGAGATTTGGGTGGGGACACAGCTAAACACACACATAGACATGGGACTATAGTCCCCAACTTTTACAAAATATTTATCCAGTAGAAACATAGAATATGTATCCAAAAAATGAATGTGAAAACTAGAATGCGATATGAGATGAACTTTCAGATCTTCCTCCTAAATCGAAATTACAATGACCTGATTTGGATGATTCAGGAATGCTTTGAAGGAGATAGTATATTAGTAGAAACTTGAAAGACCCTCACTGTTAGAGATGGGAAAGTAAAAGATTACAGGAGAAATTACAGGAAAGCAAAAAAATTGAAATATTTAAAGATAGTATGGCTTGGGTAAAAATGTTCATGAAAGGGTTTAGTAAGAGTTAAAGCGAAACAGTGGTTTGGGGTGAGGAAATGGATAACCTGAAAAACAAGCCAATGAACTTGGTAAGAATGAAGTTTCTGAACTTGGAGGTACCATGTTCACAGTGGTTTTAGAAAGATTTCTTTGTACAGGCTTAAGTACAATGGGTTGTGGCAGAAGCTTGGGAGAGGCACAGCATGCAGAGAAATTGGCCAGGTGTTTTTTTTTTGTTTCTGTTTTTTTTTTTTTTTTTTTTTTTTCTGAGACAGAGTCTCAGCCTGTCTCCGAGCCTGAAGCACATGGAGTGCCATGGTGCAATCATGGCTCACTGCAGCCTTGACCTACTGAGCTCAAGTAAGTGATCTTCCCACCTTAGCCTCCCAAGTAGCTGGGACTACAGGTATGATAACCATGCTTGGCTAATTTTTTTTTTAATTGTTTATAGAAATGGGGTCTAGTATGTTGCCCAGGCTGATCGTGAATTCCTGAGCTGAAGAAATCCTACCACTTCAGCCTCCCAAATTGCTGGGATTACAGGAGTGAGCCACCATGCCTGGTTGGCTGTTCTTACACAGTTGTTAAGTAACGTAGCATGGCAGGGGATGGCACAGAAGTGGAAAGGAAGATCTAGATGTGTGATATATGAAAGGATGGAATCAATAAAAATTGGCAGCATGGTATTGGAGTCCAATATACTGGTTCTTAACTAGTGTTCAAACTCCTGTCATTTGTTAGACTTGTGGTTTGTAGACAAGCTATTGAACCTCTCAGAGGCTTGAAGAAGCAACAAGCTTGAGATTTAGGCCTTGCTGAGTCACTGAGTGTGTGTCCATAAGGAAGGACACATCTGGAGCACGACAGACTGATCAGGTGAGGATAAGAGCTGAATAACTAAAGACGCGACCCTGCCAGTGATGTCAAAATGTGTTGATAAAACCCAAAACGGTTATTTGCCAAGTGTCAAATGAGGATTACATTGATGTCTCATAGATGTAAGATCTCAGAAGCTAAGAATACTCATAAGGGACTGTGGGTAGTCCTCAGCTGGGTAGAGAAAAAATAAAATAGGCGTTCTAAGGGAGGATGCCAATGTGAGTCAGGCTTGGAGACAAGAATGCTCCCTTTGCATTTCAAAGAGCGTGAAAACCACTTTAATGGACTGCAGAAACATAAGACTCCAAAAGAAGGCAGGGGCCCTGTTCAAATTGCCTTTGGATTTGCAGATTTAGCAAATAAAAATACAGGAGAGCCAGTTAAATTTGAATTTCAGATAAACAACAAGTAATCTTTTTTAGCATAAGTACGCACTGAGCAAAATTATCAATTGTTTATCCAAAGTCCAAATTTAACTGGGTGTCCTATATTTTATCTGGCAACTCGATGTGGAGTGCCACAGGAAAGCATTTGGACTTTATTCAGTGAGAACCATTTGAGTGGTATCTGAGCAATGGGGTGACAAGATAAAATAATTCTTAGGATAATTAATTTGGTGTGCAGGATAAAGGAGACGAGACCTCGAATGGAGAGGACAGCTGTGATGGCATAGGGATAACACGGTGAGAGCTGATGAGAACTCCCCTTTCTTCTATTATCATCTGTCAATGTGGATTTCCATTCGGTCCTGTCACTCCAGTTGTCCCTTATTCCTGATGTCACCTACATCTGCAGAACACATGATGACCTGCACTTCTTGAGGTTAAAATTTCTCCTTAACATGATTCCTTCTTTCTTTTGTTTTTCTGTCTTTGGCAGTTGGCAGCATGTTGTTAACACAGTAGTTCTAGGTTAAGTAAAATCATCATTTCTCAGAGATAAAAATAGTTGTCTATTTTCTTTTCAAACGAAGTTGTAAAACTTGTGTGAGTCCAAGTTGAGATAACTTTTCAGTCTCCTTTTCTGCTTATACTTCTCAATGCATCTCTTCAGAAGATTCCAGTAAGATGTCCACAGGGTACACAACATAAGTTATTGACCATTTGGGGTGGGGGAGTATCTGCTCATATGACACTCTAGCCACACTGTAACAGAGGTAGGAGTTTAGAGATACTCAAGCTCCCCTTTGTCCCTTTTCTGCCCCTCAAAGGGGTGGCATAAATACAAGGGTTGAGGGAAATGGGACCTTAGAGACAAGGAGAAGTCTAGCAGAGGTGACTGTGGTGATGCTGCTTAGGGGAAACCCAGGCCCTGCTTGAAGAAAAGCCAAAGTCATAGGTGAGAAAACAGTGGCAAGGAGAAGACACAAAACATGCAGACATTCACTGAAGTCTAAGATTAAGCCATGATTTTAATATGTCCTCTCCAAAATTCATGGTGAAACTTAATTCTCATTGTGCACCCATTTAGGGAGTGATTCAGACACGATGACTACGCCATCATAAATGGCTTCCTGCTTTATAAAAGGGCTTGGGGAAACTAGCTTTGGCTCTTCCACGTTCCACCATGTAAAGACACGATGTTCATCTCCTCTGGAGGATGCAGCATCAAGATATCATTCCCTCACCAAAAACTGAACTTGCCAGTATCTTGAACTTGGACTTTGCAGCCACCAGAACTATGGGAAATAAGTTTCTGTTCTTTATATATTACTTAGTCCCAGGTATTTTGTTGGAGTAGCATAAATGGACTAAGACAAGCCATAAGAATTGGAGCTCACAAATCAAAGGCAAGAAATCAGAGTGATTCATAAGCTCAACCTGCTTATGGTTGTGCAGGGCCCTTGGGTCAAGGGAGCAAGAGGCGCTGAAATCTAGCTTAGGATCCCTTTGCCAAGCAGTCTACACGGTTGCATCCAGTAAAAAGGGACAGCTTTATCTTATTAGTGTAAAGATACTCTGTAGGCTAGTGTTGGAATCACACCATGCAGTGTGAATCCTGGCTAGTAGTTGAACCATTTGTTCTGATATTTGATCATCCTGAACCTAAGACTCTTCACCTATAAATGGTCTAATAATAATGCCCACCTAGGCTCATTCTGAGGGCTAACAAGATTGATAAGCTATAATATACAAAATTTTTATCATAATGACTGGCATGTGGCTACAAATAAATAATAACCACTATCACGAAATCTCTAAAAAAACCCAAAGGGTGTACTAAGCTATTTAGAAGTCAAGTAAAATACCCTGAAGGTAGATTTAACTTTACAAAGATCAATGATCAGCAAACTTATTATATAAAGGGCTAGATAGTAAATATGTAAGGCTTTGTGAGCCATACTCTCTCTTCTCTGTCCCATATACTTAAAAAAAAAAAAAAAACCCTTTAAAAGTAGAAAAATCATTCTTAGCTTGTGGGCAATAAAAAAACAGGCTGCAGACTAGATTTGGATCATGTACTATAGTTTTCTCACTCCTAGAACTCAAAAAGAATAGTAGTCTATGGGTTCAGAAATTTGGGATATCTATGATTTTAGCATGGAACCAGGCAACAAACAGGTAGAACTCATTACTTGCTTGCCCTAAGTCCTCAGACTTATGGTTGATGAGAGCCTAGTTGTCTAGTTCAAGATTAGATGTCCAGGTCAGGCACGGTGGCTTATGCCTATATTCCCAGCACTTTGGGAGGCCAAGGCAGGCAGATCACCTGAGGTCAGCAGTTTGAGACCAGCCTGGACAACATGGTGAAGCCCCGTCTCTACTAAAAATATAAAAACAAAATTAGCCAGGCATGGTGGCAGGTGCCTGTAATCCCAGCTACTTGGGAGGCTGAGGCAGGAGAATCACCTGAACCTGGGAGGTGGAGGCTGCAGTGAGCCAAGATCACGCCACTGCACTCCAGCCTGGGTGACAAGGGTAAGACTCTATCTCAAAAAAAAAAAAATGATTAGATGTCCCATCCCAACATAAAGTTTAGCATGCTATACAAGCACAATAAATAATTTTGAGGGAATGGATTGAAATGTTTCAAAGTTTGTTGAGGTTGGATATGGTGGATCGTGCCTATAATCACAGCACTTTGGGAGGCCAAGGTGGGAGGATCACTTGAGTACAGGAGTTTGAGACCAGCTGGGCAATATAGTGAGACCCCCATCTCTACCAAAAAAAAAAAAAAAAAAAAAAAAGCCAGTTAGTTTTTTCAGCTTGATCTTTTCATCTGCAAAACTAAGAGAACAATGGTGTCAGGAATAAAGAAATTACTATATAAAGTGTATTTATTACAATGCTGGTCACATAGTGACAATAATCTCATCCTCATCATGTTTCAGTGTCTTCTTTGTCAATATGTGCTTAGGAACCATTTCAAATTATTGTATAAACACTCATCACTTGGTATAAAAGGAGAAACTGAAAATTTTAAGGATAGGCTGACTAAAAGCAGAGAAACGTGAACCTAGTCTATCAGGAAGAGTATAATTATCTCAGAATGATGATCCATTTGTTCTTCTTGAAACAAAACAAAACAAGACCTTCAGCAAAAGTCATGGCTTTCTACCTCTGATGCTGACTGTGGGCCAATCTGAGCCTTTACTAATTTTCATGACCTTTGTCTTCTTCCATCTTCCCAGGTATGTTGCAAAGATTAAAGCCATAGACACTCCTTAGGGAAAGGTGCTGTTACAACCCACGTGGGTATCATTAGCTTGAAATGTAGAAGGTTGAAGATTTTGAATGAAATAGAGACTTTATTAAGGAGTGGGATGCCTGTAGACACCAGGCAATTCATGCTGTAAGGTATTTCTTCAATACACTTCTTGTAGAAAAGTAAGTGGTGGTTACAAAGCCATGATATTCAACTTAGCTGTCAAACAAGCAGTCAGCTTACACCTTAAGGGAGGAAGGAAACTATTTGAATGTTGCAGAATGTGGGACACTGTAGGATAATGAGGAGTTTCTAATCAGGAGTCAGTACTTATATCCAAAACTTGTTGGCTTATGCCTTGCCTCATCGGCAAAATGGGACAATTGGACCTAACAAGACTGTGTGCCAGAGGGTTTTTATGAATTGCTTCCAGGTGAATATCCATGAATCTGATGATACTTGAAGACACTGACTCTCATAAATAAATGAAAGCCAAATTTGAAAACACATGTGTAGTTGGAAAGGCGATTTCAAATAATCGAGACACACTTATCCTCTATTTTTGAAATGAGGTTCAGAATTCAGCTGGAATTACCAGGCTCATCAAACACTTTGAACTTGATACAGTTTAAATAGGCTCATCTGAGCAAAGTACAGAACAGCCTTCATTTCCCAGGTTCCGTCAGTCTGCCTGCTGGATTGACTGGTGATGTCTTGATTGGGTATGATTCCCCTTGACTCATTTCTCTGTTGCTGGTAATTAAAAGCTGTCTAGTTTTATTCTCATTTAACAATAAGTAAAAGGGTAATGTCTGCCAGAGTTTTCCATTCACTTGATGTTTGCAACACTTGAGAGCCTTGGAGCACCATGAATTCTAAGCTGAAGGTAACTATCAGTATAGATAGTGTATTGGTGTTTTGCACCTGGGAGCTAACTGTCAACCTCAAAGCCAATCGGAAAACAGTCCCCAGGGTGAATGGATAAATTGTCATAGATGACCTCCTCTCATTCCAGCTTTGAAAGACAGAACCTTCTGTGAATAGGTAGAATAAGCTGTCTGTCATTTGCAGTTTCCAGCAGTCTCTGAAACTAGTGCATGTGCCTGATTTTACACTGCAAGGAGAAACCATGTCGAAACGCAGAAGGCAAAATAAGAGTTAGGCTCTCTCTAGGCTCAGTATGTTTTGTTCTGGTTCTTAAACCTTTCCCATCATTACGGTTTTAATCATTCCGATCAGCATTATTATAATCACAAAATGTCAGCCTAAGAAAACGATAATCTCATCGTCATTATGTTTCAATGTCACCTTTGTCAACTTGTGCTTAGCTGTCATTTCAAATTACTGTATCAATGCTGCAATTAGATATAATTTGTGATATGACCAGCATTCACAGGTGAGTAGTTTAAAAAAAAAATCTCACACCAACTGAAATACTTTATTATTATAGGTCTATTCTTTCAGAACCAAGTATGTTTAATGTGTGCTTTCATTTGAGAAATATTTCAAATCAAAATGTTACATTTTAAGAATACATGACTTAATATTTATGACTTGAATATTATAGCCTGTGTGTGAGTTTGAAGCACTGAAATCTCTATCCCATTCTCTATAAATTTTTTTATTAAGATGGCATATGG
This sequence comes from Hylobates moloch, assembly GCF_009828535.3. Lineage (NCBI taxonomy): Eukaryota > Metazoa > Chordata > Mammalia > Primates > Hylobatidae > Hylobates > Hylobates moloch. The sequence goes on from NW_026652281.1 coordinate 144,639,618, forward strand.
AGGTTTTTTTAGGATTGTCTTCATGCAGGCAATTAATGAAATTCAAATGTCTTTTTTTAACCAGTAAAAATGCTTATTGAAATTGACCATTCTGTAATGACTTCTACTATTTCATTGCACGGAAGCACAGATTTAAAATATTTTCCATTCTGTTAAGTTTTCTTTTAAACCAAGATAAGATTAAGGTATAAGAAAAGAAGAGAAGTGATGATTTGGAGAAAGGTTTCCTACCTTCTCTTATGGGAAGATGAGAGGTAGGTTTAAAAAGTAGGACTGGTTGATCAAGCATAAAAGTGATTTATGAAATATGACATCTCTTTAACATTGAGAAAAAAATGTTTTCCTTCATTGAGTGCTTTCTTCCATATGCAAAATATTGACACATCCCTATTATATCAAACAAAAGCCTTCATTCAGAGAGATAATTTTATAGAGCGGCTGGTATCATGTGATCTTATTAATATTTATGAAATATGATAATAATATAGAAAAGGGGGAACTGGAATACAGCCCTATCTTTCTAGACCCTATTCATTTCAGCTTCAAAATGTTTTTTCATTTCACACATCAGACGCTAATTAGCAAATATCTAATTAGTGTTAGAAGATTAATCGCTCATGGGAGTTGTTGAGGCTTTGAGCTTTCATGCATGCAAAAACAGTGCCACTTTAGGTGCATTTGTTAAGGTACAGTAACTTTAAGTGATACAACTTTTATTTTTCTTTGAAAATATTTAAATTACAGCGTTGGAGTAAATTTAGGCTCAAGCAAAAAGGAAGCAAGGAATACACAATTGAAAAATAAAAATGACACTGTGGAGAGCCACATATTCAGTCAAATCTCCAAATGTCAGGCAAGGGTCTACTCTGTTTTAGGCACTGTGGGAAACCATCACAAATTTAGAGAATCATCAAGTACAGCTCCTGATTTGCAAATACTTAGGGAATTACCTTAGGGGATCAAAATCCAAGGACTCCAGGCCAAATTCAGCCAGACATGTGTGTGTTTTTGTACAGCTGTAAACTAAGAACAGGTTTTACATTTTTAAATCGTTGGACAAGAAAATGAACAAAGAATGATATTTCACGACACGTGAAAATTAAATGAAATTCAAATTTCAGTGTCCATAAAAAAAATTGTGTTGGCATATAGCCATGCTCATTCGTTTATGTACTGTCTGTGGCTGGTTTCACACCAAAACAGGGCGAGTTGAGCAGTTGCAACAGAGACCATATGGCCCACAAAGTCTAAAATATTTATTCTCTGGCCCTTTAAAGGAAAAATTTGCCACCCCAAAATTAAAGATAAATATCTAGATGATAGAGCAGAGCAGCTTTGGGAGTCAGGTAGAACCGTATCAGTTCCGTAGTTTGTTACCTGTGTGACTTTGGCAGGCGATTTAAAATTTCTAAGCTTCTGTTTATAGTGTAGGAATTATGAATCTCTTCATAGATCTATAGAAACTGAGGCTTTAAAGAGTTGAAAGGGATTACTTACACAAAGTACCTCATCTGTTTTCTGACTTATAGTAGATAAAGAATAAAAGTCATTGCCCTGGTCCCTGTAGTTTCCAAGATACAACATAAAGTTAGGTTTCTTCATGAATTCTCCCTCTCACCTTCCTTGGGAAGGTTCCTAAATGGAAGGGCAAGTGGCCCAGAAGTGGGAACAGTACTATTTTTCACCTGTTTCATGAATAAGGTGGAAAGGGGATAGGTACTAAACTAAAATGATCTCACTAGAGATTTGTGCTTCTAATATTATAGGACTTTGTCCCCATCTTGTCCCCAAATGCCCTTAAGCATCAATTCCTTCTTCTAATAAAACCTGAAGCAAGTAAGTAGCTAGCAAAAATGTATTGTTAATGCAAGTTTCAATGATGTTGTTCTCATTTTTTCACTCATAAAAATCTCTGTTCATTCCAAATTCCTGTTTACAATTCATAGCTGTCAGATCTTTCATTTAAGTACACACATATTAAACTTATTGACTATATCCTGCAGAGTTAATGATGGGTAACTCATTAAATGCCACAGGGAGTCTGTAGTTTGTAAGTAAAAAAAAAAAATTTTAGAGGGTGAGGTGTTTTTTGTGAGAGAGATTTGGAGTAAATTAAAAAATTTAAAAATTATTCTACAAGCTGAAAAATCTCTGTTTCAAAGCAGCAGGAATTTTAATCAACACATACACACATAAAGAGAGATAGCCATCACACTTCAGTGATGTAAATAGTAGGACTGGCTTCTAGAATCAATATATCTGCACTGAAATTTGGTCATAATTCAAATTGCTTTAAGTAGTTCTTTGGAGACAAGACCAAAAACTACTGAAGGGGTTTAAAGTGAGGTTTAAGCCAAAGATATTACAGCCTCCAATATATCTCTGATACCTCCAAGGAGCATTAATTCATTTCCTCTGAAACAATGTGCATTAGGAATATATTTTGAAATTATATTGATTTTACATGACAGATACATAAGGCAATAATTTGAGAAATAAAATCACAATCATAGAAAGCATATAATCATATATCCTGAAATATAAATAGCAATTGCTTTAAGGGATTTTTAGAGTTGGGGCAGAACAAGAAAAGCTAGTGTCCTGAAAGTTTAATCAATGGTCATTGACTAAATGGTCATGCCGCCATTTTAGTGAATGGTCACTCTGTGTACTCAACATGCCCACTCAGTCTGAAAGTACCCTGGGCAGTGGGCAAGTTGTATTCAGAGAAGGGCCAGGCATGGGGAATGACCTTGAATCAGATGGAAGGATTTGCCACCAAATGCATAAGGTAAGCCAAAAGACCTTGAGCTCTCTCACCAGGAGGTTTTCCCTCCACCTTCCAAAAGCCAGAAGAGAAGGAAGAAAGAAAGTGATTATAACAAAAAATGCCATAAATCAGTCACGAAGAAGGCGTTTTGTATTGAAGAGAAGGAGGATGGTTTAACACATACCTTTCAAGAGCTTCTCTTGAAAACAAGTGAACTTCATGAAGATTTATAAACATGGTCTGCCCCTAGGAGCTCACCATCAGGTCTTTCCTTGGCATGTGTGGATCTATACATCATGTGAATAAGAATCACCATGAATGGGGGTGTTATCAAAAGATACAGATAACTAGGTTGTCTCCCTGTCTGCCTCCTTCTGAATCCATGAAGGGTCAAGGCCAGGAATCCAAATGTTAGCGAACTTCTCAAGTGATTCTTGTCTACCTTAAAATGTGAGAAAAATATCCCTGGGTCATTGCCAAATATGAAAAACAGTCAGTTGTTTGCTCTGCATAGCTTTTGTATTGTCATTATCGGTTCCTACATACATAAAGCCATCTCTCAGGAAGTTTTTGTTGTTTTTCACCCAAACAAGAACTTTATCTTTGCCGACCATTGTATTTTCTGGTTTCTTTCTGTCAACTACAAAGGGTTTCTACAGTAGAAATTCAGAAGATTTTATAAAACCAATAATGAGTTAGGAGTCAGCCACATAAGATGTCCTGAATAACTGGACGTCACAGTTATTTCTTGCTTTGGACCAAACCACCCCAAAACTTAGGAACTTGTGAGTCAACTGAGCAATTCTTCTGCTGGACTCCCCTGGGATATGTCACATGACTATATTTGTCTCCAAGCTTCAGTGGAGGCTGGTTGGTTCTCAAAGTGTAATCGCTTGACCAGCACAATCAGTATCACCTAGGAAACGGTTAGAAATGCAAGTTCTCGGGTGCCATCCCAGGACTACCGATTTTAAAACTTTAGAGTTGGAGCCCAGGGATCTGCTCTAAGCTGGCTTCCAGGTGATTCCAATGCTCAGTCAAGCTTAAGCACTTCAGTTTAGAGAGCATCGGAGGGGGTGGCACTCTTGTCATCCTGCAAGCTAGCCTGAGCTTCCTCAAACGGTGGTACCACATTCCATTGGGCTGAAAACAGAAGTTGAGAGGCCTCTTGAGACCTAGGCCCAGAAGTTGTCCTATGTCATCTATGACACATTCTATTGGTCAAAGCAAATCACAAGGACAGTTCTAATTCAAGGGGAAGTAAAATAGACTCCTTCCTCTTGAGAGGAGTGGTGAAGTCACACAGCCAAGGTGCATGGATATAGGGATGGGAATAATTGTTCTGGCCACCTTGGTAAACAACTTTCCATACTGAGTAATAATATAATAGACTTAATGCTTTATTCTCACCAAGATTCCCCAATATTTTCCTAAAGGATTTTTCTCTTCTGTGTAAAAACATTCCCTATTTTATCAGTTTTATAGAGCAACCGTAACAAAGTAACACAAACTGGGTGTCTTACAAAACAGCAGAAATTTATTTTCACATAGTTCTGGAATCTAGAAGTCCAAAATCAAGGGGTCAGTTTGACCATGTGCCCTTTGAAATCTGTAAGAGAGAATTCTTCCTTGCCCCTTTCTAGCTTATGGTGATTTGCTAGCAATTCTTGGTGTTTTTCTGACTTGCAGTTGCAGCATTCCAAGCTGTACCTCTTGTGTCACACAGAGTTCCCCTTGTGTATCTCTGTGTGACATTCTCTCCCTGTGTCTTAACATCATCTTCCTATAAGGACACAAGTCATGTTGGATAAACATTGGCTATGTTTACTAATCCACTATGACCTTATCTTATTGAACTAACTGCATCTGCAATGAACCTATTTCCAAATAAGATCACTGTCTGTGGTACTGGGGTCTAGGACTTCAAGATCTTTTGGGAGACACAATTCAATCCATATCATCTACCTGGATTTCAGTCATATGGCTGACTATATTTTATCATATCTGAAATCAAGAAGGAACTGTACTGGGAGGAGGGGCGGATTCTAAGACCTTAACTCACCTCTGAAGTCACCGCTTGGTTGTGTATGGTTGACCCTCTCGTGTGAATAGATACATAAATGCTTGATGGTTTAGTAATCTTCTGGACATGAGGCCCTGGAGAGAATTATCAGCACAGAATGTGATGCTTACGTATGCTATGATGGAAAGGCCACAAAGGATGGTATCTTCCTGAGCGCTGCATTTTAAAGTATCCTATTACATAGCATGAAAATCACGGGGTGCCATTTAGCATAATAATACCATGGGCACACTTAAAATATCATGTTATAGCTTGGAAATATTGATAGCTACAATGGGATTTCAATCGTGTAAGGGGATGTTTTTACACGATCTTCACTGGAATTTATCAGGGGCGCTTTTATTCTATTATATCTCTAGTGTAATGAGACTCATGCTTTTTGAATGTTTAGACCCTGCCTATCTATGTAGAGTTCTTGTCTAACTATATTTATATGTTTATTCATTAATTCATCTACTTATTATTCATTCATTTATTCATCCGTTCATCATTCACGCTTTCATTCAACAAATGTGTACTGGGTGCCCCTCCTGGGAGACAGGCACTAGGGAATCAGAAATAATAAAACTAATTCCTTCCCTCATGGAGCTGATATTCTAAAGAGAGATATAAAATTTTAAAATAACAAAAGCAAACATACAATTGCGGGCAATAAAGTGTACTATGAAGTAATATGTGTGTAATTGGGGAATAGAATTAACATTTGTTTGAATAACTCTAGGCATCATGTGAAGGTACATTCTATAAGGGCTTGTTTTTTTTAATATAGTAGCATCCAAATACATAGTCCACTGTCCCTGAGAATGGCATAGTTACTGCTCAGTGACCCTTTTCAAGTCATTGAAAATATTTTCTATTTGCTGCTGATCTATTTCAATAATTGAGCTTGTTGGGACAGCTGTTATGCTATGTAAAGAGCAGAGATTTTACATCCTGAGAACCCTGGGTTTGAACTGAGGATTGGTGGTTTGGTTATTTATTCTCTCTGAGCTTGGTAAATGTCCCTACTAAATGAATATAATAATGCCTTGTGCTTAGGTTGTCCTAAAGCTTACACGAGGCGACATAGGTAACACTACCAACCACAACCTCCATAGATGACTGCTTAACACATATTTGTACACAGTTTTCTCTGTAATTTCATTCAGGCAATTGGGGCTTTTTGGTGGTCTTTTAAAATGGTCACTTATAAAAATAGTCTATGGGAACAGATCAGTCAAAGATCCTCTTCTCTGTAATGATATTACTCAGGCACCTGCACACAACGAAAGTCCAACATTAAGGAGCAGATTCTTGCTGGATAAACATGTTTTTTAAAAGATTTAATTGTTATGGCTCCCAAATAAAACAATCATGGTTAATTTTTACCTCTTCACACATGTATGTATGGCTTTCTGATAGTGCATTATACATCAAATACAATAAAAAAAGGCATTAACAAAAACCACTTACACTAAAATCTGATTTATGCTTTCACATAATATACATGGTTTTATGCTTTTATGGGTACATCCAAAGTTTGTGAACCTTTACAAAGCCCTATTTAAATACTCTGCTCTAAGACTGCATTTTATCTTCCTAATTTGGGCATAATAATCTTAATTATATCTACCGCACAGGCTGCTGGACAAGGTTCCTTTTCGTGACCTCCATGAGTAAATTTGACCATACGTACAGACTTGACAGGCCATACATACCAATGATAGCAATAATATTGGTAAGGAACAAACTTGGCAGCATCGTATAGAATGCATCTCAAAGTTTATTAATAATGATTTGCAAATAATAACATAGTTCTTTAGAAAAAAGTTATTGGACGCTTGTCACATATGAAGCAGCTCATTCAATGTTCAGAACACTCATTCGAATCAGAAAATATTATTGTCATTTTATAGATGGAGTACATGAGACCCAGAGAAATTGAATAACTTATCCAAATTCATAGGCTAGAAAGTGGTGAAGCAGAGATTTGAACTCATTATTCTACCTCCAGAGTTTGTACACTTAGCTGCCATGCTGCATGGACCACCTAATGGAGAACACATCTGGGCCAAGTGATTCATCGCGATTGTTGCGAGGCTAGACATAGCATGTCTTCTTTTTTTGTTTGTTTTTAATGATCATAAGCAAATGCCTGACTTTAAAATTATTCCTATATGGAATGAGTCATTGTCTACTGGAATTATCTCCCATAAATGGCATGATCTCCGTAGGAGCCTTAGACTGTGAACTTTATGCTGCTGAGCTTTCAATCCTAGACCTGAAAGGAAATCTTTATTCAAGAAATGGAGCCTGGTGCCTCAGTGAGCTCAGACCTCCCCTCGATGACTAACGCTAAGTCTTTGCTCACTGCTGAACTGAACATTTAAGTGACAGAAGGTTGCACAGAAGGTAAATATTCTTTGCGATGTAAACCTAAATTAGGAAAGAGAGGGTAGGATTGATCGTCAATGGGTGCCTACATTTGATAGTCTCATGATTTAGGTGTCCTATGGAGAGAGGGTTGGCAGCGACTCCAGTTAAAAAAGGGAGGGGACGCTCTGCAAGGCAGAAATAATGACAACTAAGCATCAGATATTCCATGGGCCCTTGGCTTTCTTCCACACTCAAAAGACTAAACTAACCTCTCGGTCAACTTCAATGTGCTAATTTACAACTTAACACCCTTAGGCCATATTTCTGTCCCTTTCCCCATAATTGACACCTCAATCATTATGCTGGCCTCCTCTCCTGGGCAATCTCAGTATAGAGACTCTGCTTATCTCACCTTCAAAGTAGCAGTCCCATTGCCTGCACTGATACATTCCTAACATGTCAGCCCAAAGCACAGAGTCATTCCAGTGCGACTTAAACTTGAAGTCCACTTTTTTTGATAGACCAGCATCTGTCTGGTAGTGGAATCTTATTAATTATTATTTTTTTGAGACAGAGTTTCACTCTTGTTGTCCAGGCTGGAGTGTAATGGCACGATCTCGGCTCACTGCAACCTCCACCTACGGGGTTCAAGCAATTCTGTTGCCTCAGCCTCGCGAGTAGCTCGGATTACAGGCACGTGCCACCACGTCTGGCTAGTTTTTGTATGTTTAGTACATGTTGGCCAGGCTGGTCTCGAACACCTGACCTCAGATGATTCACCCACCTCGGCCCCCCACAGTGCTGGGATTACAGGCGTGAGCCACCGCGCCTGGCCTTGGCAGTGGAATGTGAATACCGGTATTTGCTCTGCAGGATCCATTAAGAGCAGTGGCACATGAAGGGCAAAGAATGGTTTTGGCATTACAAATGCTTCTCAACCACACTTTTGTTTTTGGAAATATTTTGAAATATTTATCTTAAATTTATTTCTTTTTAATCATAATGGAGATTCATGCCAAAATACAGAAACTATTTTTTCTATAAATGTGGAATCATATAATAAACAGTGGAGCTGCCAGGGACTTTAGAGTTTGCACAATTTAACTTTCTCTTTACAGATGTAGAAATGGAGGCTCAAAGAGGTCTTATGCCTGGTCCAAGGTCACATGGCTAGCTGAGTATAGCCTCATAATAGTCCCTAAGACCTGAACATGTCAAAATATGCAGTGAGCTCGTTTTCTCTTTGCATATTTAATTACTTCTATTTTTCTGTTTTATCACATGTCCAACATATTCTTCAACCCTTCAATTTAAGGGACAAGGGACATGGTGGAGACAAGGATAGGAATAAGAACACATTGGCATCTATTAAGATCATTTACACCAAATCAGAAACATACATACAATCCATCAGGGCACTTTCTCCTAGCAAATCAAGGAGTTTTCCCTTAAGTGATTATAAAACAGGTTAAAGGAATAAGAACTCTGGTCATTCATCGATTCTTGATTTTTATTCCCAGACTTATCATTCCCCAGGATGAGAGGTTTGAGAGAACAGATACATTTGTAAAATGACTAGAATAATTTTACCCACCTCAGGGATTCAGTGAGTGTTTAATACCATAAAGGACTTTGAGATAGTCAGATGAAAGGTGCTTTAGAAGGCAGACATGATTACTGGATTAGAATTTCAGAGAGTGAGAAAGGACTCTTTTGTGTTGACAGATTTTTTTCTTATTCTTTTTGCAGTTCTATAGTGGTTTAAATTTTTTTCTCCTACCAATTTCTTCAATTTCAGATCATGTCCTTGACTTGGTACTGCTCTCCTGAGAAGGAACGTGTGGTTGATGTAAACTGTCTAGCTCCCTGTACATTTTTTTTCTAATAAGCATTTTAGCATCTTTGAATTCACAAGGCTAATTTTCCTCATTTCCCATAGTGGCAATGTTTGTAAAATACAATGGAATCACCTGGGGACAGTGTTCTGTAAGTCAGTATTTATTACAGGTCACAGAGACACACACACATGCACACATACACTTCCGTGTATTGAATTGTTTGGAGACCAGACCAATTTTGTTTCATTCTACAAGGGTTTCCATAATATCATTAATCTCTCTCAGCCCTTCAAGATGGCCTCTTACCATATTCTGTCAAAAACCAAGATATAGACCATTTACTTTTAACACCTAAAAATAAAAATGCTGAATCAAATGGTTACACATACACACACACATGCACACACACACAGAGCTCTCTTATGTATTTTTCAGTTGTTGGAAATCTGTGTGCATTGGGTGGGGGAAGCAATGGAACTTGCAGTTTATTGAGAGTGAAATGTTTTATTGCATTAGTTGTAAAATGTTCTTTGCTATTAAAATAAGTAGTGCTAACTAATAATCCTGCAGAATTGTAGAGCAGCCTTTGAACTACAAGAATAGATTCTTAATTTTTGGTATCAGTAGTAGAATTCTCCTTCTCCTTTCTCCCTCCCTCCTTCCTCTCCTGCCTCTCTTCCTTCTTTCTAGAAGTATCTATCACAAAAGAACTGTGCTAGGAACTGTGTTTGTGGTGGTGTATCAGCTCAGCCAATCATAGCAGGGTAATCTTATGGACTCCACCCAGGAATGAATTTCAACATAACTTTGGTGTGAAAAGACTGAGGATAACACCGACCCCAAATCTATAAGCTTTGTTTTATTTTATGTGAAAGGCCTTTTTTTCCCTCTTGGTCACTGCCTGTACCGTATCTAGTACACTTGAACTTTATAAGGCTAATGAAAATATCTGAGTCCTAAAAATAAAATGTACTGGCTCCAAAATGAAAATAAAATTACAAAATCCAGGTTAATTAAGTTTTATTAAATGTCTGCTGAATAACAAAACTAACATGATATCAGCTAGTCAACTGCTATCCAAGTCAGCTGTTATGCAGTTATATATAAATCAGATATTTATACATCTTGTAACTATTAGATTTCTGTATTGGCCTAATATGGAGGAGTGGGGTTTTTTCAAAAAGAAGCAGCCTAAAAACAATGAGGACCTAAAGTGTCCCTCTTCAGAGGCTTTTGTTTTCAAACAACATCTCAATAATGGCAATGGAGATTTGATGTACTTGTACCATAGATTTAAAAAAAGAACTTTACCTGTTACCACCATGGGGATGGAGGTTATTTTATCATACACAGTAACTTTGTGATGTGTTAGCTGTTTTTTTTTTTTAATAGTGTGAATACATTTCCTTCTGCTTTTTCTATCAACTAAAACGTTGCTGTGAGCTGACTTTCATTCCATTATACTTCTATGCATTCATGGATTCCTCCTTCAAAACTATTGCCAGGTGTTAGCATCTTCCATGAGTAATTTCAGGCATTTCCTTTGAATGAAAATGGCTCACTTGGAAGGTTGTGAAAGGCATATCCATGTGGAATTGAGAGGATTTTGTGTTGCGATGTGGTGAGAAGGCTTGCCAGAAATTGCCTGTTTCAGGCTGATGATGCAAAACTAGACATCTGTTAAATTAACATCTACCTAACGTTTTGCCTTCAGTCAAATGCATTTTTTAAAAAATTAAATCTCTCCCACTCTCTTCGCTTTCTTTTTTTTCCACTGTCAAAACAATCTGTCACAAGATATTTAATTTCTGTGTAATGGGTTACTTAAAGAAACCAGCATATGGTGCAGTGAATATACCTAGCTACAAGCTAGAGGCAAATGTACGTTCTGCTGGTTCACTGTACTACTGAAGCATATTGTGCCCAGCATAGATTTTATTACGGCGCTGGATTCCCTGAGCGCTGATTTACGTTAGTGCCAGTTTCTCACAACTCTTGCCTTTTAGGATCAAAATATTAGTATAAATATTCTTGTTCCACCAAGGAGTCAGAAATCACTTTCGACGTTGGTTAAGTGGTGGGCGTTTATGGCTCTAACATTTCAGGGAGGGAGAAAGAGGAACCTCATTATGCAGACATCTTCACACACCCCTCCTGTATCCAAGAATTTGCTAATAGCAGCCAGCTGATCTGTGGCCTGGCAGTATGTTCTAGAGGAGTGGAATCTTTCACACACTTACTCTGACAACACCCCGGACACCGTGTGCATCCCTGCAGGCTAGAGTACTTTCTACACAATCAATTACCATTTGTGTGTGGGTGTGTGTGTGTGTGTGTGTGTGTGAGATGGAGTGTTGCTCTGTCACCCAGGCTGGAATGCGGTGGTGCGATCTTGGCTCACTGCAACCTCCACCTCCTGGGTTCAAGCAGTTCTCCTGCCTCAGCCTCCAAGTAGCTGGGACTACAGGCATGAGTTACCACGCTTGGCTAATTTTTGCATTTTTAGTAGAGATGGGGTTTCACCATATTGGCCAGGCTGGTCTTGAACTCTTTTTTTTTTTTTTTTTTTTTGAGACGGGAGTCTCACTCTGTCGCCCAGGCTGGAGTGCAGTGGCGTGATCTCGGCTCGCTGCAAGCTCCGCCTCCCGGGTTCACGCCATTCTCCTGCCTCAGCCTCCCAAGTAGCTGGGACTACAGGCAGCCGCCACTACGCCCGGCTAAGTTTTTGTATTTTTTAGTAGAGACGGGGTTTCACCGTGTTAGCCAGGATGGTCTCGATCTCCTGACCTCGTGATTCGCCCGCCTCGGCCTCCCAAAGTGCTGGGATTACAGGCGTGAGCCACCGGGCCCAGCCTGGTCTTGAACTCTTGACCTTAGGCGATCCACCTGCCTTGGCCTCCCAAAGTGCTGGGTTTACAAGCATGAGCCATCGTGCCCAGACATAACCTTCTCATATAGTGGAGTTGTCTTATTGGTAGGGGAGGATATTCTAAAGTCCCTGTCATTATGGAGATGAGAGATTAAATATAATCAGAATTACTTATGAAAATCCCTTGAGCCATCCATGAGGTGTGTGTACCTCCTTGTTTAGTAATGCATGTGTATTTTTATATGGTAAAGTGTAAAGTGCTTCTTACGTCAGAAAATAGAGTTGACTATGTGTCAGGCCCTTTTCTAGGCCCTGAGAATGAAGTGGTGAACAAGAAATACAAGATTGCTGTTGTCAGTGCACTCACTTTCCCATGGAAAGAGACCCAGTAAATGCATGAGCAGTAAGCAACCTGAAAGCAAAACATAAGGCCATAGATTCTTTATCCATCTGCCCGCTCATCTATCTATCTATCCATTCATCCATCTATACATCTGTCAACAGTAAACTATAAAGAAGTATATAATAAACATATGTCTTCGACACTAAACTCATGAGCAAATCCATAACAAAATATAAGTGTATAGGTTATTTTATTTCTCCGTAACACTTAACCAATCTCTCTATATGGATATATACACACACATACATACACACACACACACACACACGTACACACACATACACACACAAAAAAACCCATAAAATGTAAGTTTTGAATTATTTAATCTGTCTATCTATGTATTCGTTTGTTTATTTTTGCCAAAAGCCTGGCATCAATTTTGTGTAAGTTAAATGATTGGGCAAACTTACTCCACTGTGTGCCTTTGAGGCGCACAGTGTTCATATGTTAATTCATTTCTATGTAATTTGAAAGGTCATCAGATTGCTCCTTATTGGGACAGCTAATGGCAATCTCTGGGGGACTTGAAACATGAAGGCTCCCAAGTTGGGGTTGACTTCTAGGCTATTGGTGAGGGAACAGGGGGATGTGGGTGAACTCCTTCAAGCCAGGCAGTCACAGAAGTTAACAGCTCCTTGGCAATGGTTCTCAAAGAGTTCATTCCATGAACAGCTAGGTTGTGGGTTTTCTGGGGAGAAAAAGCATAATACCTGCAATAAATCACTTAAGTCTGTTACTTATTAATCGAAATTCTCAAGTGCCCTGAAAAGTATCTGTAGGCTATTGTCATTGCAAAGCTATCACAAATGAATGAGCTAGGCAAGGCGGCAAAATTCTTGGTCCACTTGTACCAAATAGCCTGGAATAGCTGTGTTATTAATCAGAACTCCATAAAATCCTAAAGTTCAAGCTGCATAAATATACTCAGGTGCACATTAGGCAGAGTCAAGTGGGTGCTGTAGTCCTTTTTCAATACATCAGAAAACTTCACTTGTCATCATTAGTTTTTTATTTAGTATTAATTTTGAGAATGATAATTCTTTCCCATGATTTTTACCTTGGTTCTCTGGAGCCACTAATATTCATCTAATATTTTTGAAGCACTTCTTAGGAAGTCACCATATTTAGTCAAGGCTGAATGCCACTGAGATTACTAAGAACCAAAGATGAGCTCCCATCCTCCCCCCCCCCCCCCCAAAAAAGGGACTGTGTTAGCATTGTGCGGACGCCTATTGACACTGTAGCCTGGTAATGCTAATTACCACTGGAGGTAATGCCCATCAGCACTGGAGGAGTTTGCTGCTTTGGGCATGCAAGATGACTGGCTTGTCTGCAAAGCCTGGATCATAGGAGGTATTCCATAAAGATGTGTTGCATATATGACTGAGATTTCTTCTCTTGCTGTCTCTAGGGAGATAAAAAGTAATAGATAACTAGAGGAGTTACATTCTTAAACATCCTAATGGCATTGCCCCTCATGGTTGCATGAACTTTATTCATCTGACAAATACTTAGGAAACACCTACTAGCTGCCAGGCACTATGATAGATGCTGATGTGCAATGGTAAGTTAATAATGAATGAATGAATAAATGAATGAATGAATGAGACATAGTTCTTGCCCCCAGAACAGAATTATTGTCTAGTAGAGAAACAAGACATTAATCAAATAAGCAACCAATAAAAACATAATTACAAGCTGGGGAAAATGCTTTGATAGACAGACATGGTTCTAGAGGACATACAGCAAAGGAAACTGATGAAGCTTATTGGGATCAGAGAAGATTTCTCTAAGGAAATGAGTCATGTGCTGAAACTAAAGGATGAAGAATAGTAAACTATGTGAGGAGCAGGGAAGAACTGGCTCAGTGGTGACTGGGAGCCTACAGTTCCCAAGAGTTGACAGCAGGTCAGTGTCTCAGAAACACAGGGCTGGCAGGAGGGTAGTATAAATGGGGCTAGAGGGGCAGCAGGACCTAAACTTTTGATAGTACTATGTCAATAAATAGCGCTGCTGATTTATCAAAAGCCAACTATGAATGTACAAACAGGTGTCAAAGAGCAGGACAGCATAGGAAGTCATCTACTCTCACATAGTGTCCAGATCTGTGCCTAGCTGTGGGCTGGATAATGAGACAAGGAGATGGGAACTCAGAGCTTTGTATTCATTACAAACTAGAATGGTGGATAAGGAAAGCTTTAAGAAATGTTAAGGGAATCATGGACGTCATATGCGATGAAGAAAAGATTGGGGGCGGGGGTTGGAAAGGGCTTTCAGGATCAGCATGCCTTCTGCACAGCTGAATGGTGCCTGGCTAATTTCCCTTTCTAATGAGACCAGCACAAAATCCATCCATTTAGACTATTCAGCTTTTAGGTAAATGGACCAAGCTGTTGGGGTAGAGGGGAAAGAGGGGTTGACATTGATGGATGGAGTTAAATACCAAAGTCCCCTCCTTCACACAGACTTTTCTAAAGCAGTATTGTGATAGAAAGACCTAGAAGATCCCAGGTGGGCCAGGCAGGCTGGACAGAGCCCAGTGTCTCCCTGAGAAGGGGAGGAGGAGGGCAAGATGGGGGTCTTCTGTCACCATGGAAGGGTCCTCTTCAGGTCTCACAACATAATGGCACATGGCGAGGAGTTTCTCAAACAGGGCTTGATTCTCGTGGGAAGTGTCTGAGGGTCATTCTATAGGCTTTCCCCTGGCACAATTTAATTTTTTGTCCAGAATTCCCACCACAGCAATATCCATTTTCTCACTTATTTTGCAGTACCGCCCTCCAATTTTATGGCAACAAATTGTGATTTATCTTGACTCTAAAATAGGAGTGACCTTGTTCTGGACCAGAGCAATGGTTAAATTGAAGTAAGGAAGGTTACCATGCCTTGATGCAATAGCTGGCTGCATTATCCTCTAAATAGAAAAAATGATAACCCTGCCAGACTCCTTGGAAAGACTTGAGCATATGTGTTTTTAAAGGGAGTGATGATTATTTTCATTCATTTTCTGACACTTGTTCTGATCAGATGCTTAGATTCAGTGACCTCACGATACAGTGTTCATAATTTAAAGGAGTCCAATGGCAAAGGAGATTGTGGGTTATAGTCCTGTTTTGAGGGTGGATGGAGCAGTGACAGGTACATTCAGAGCTGTGGATACTTAGCTGTGGAGAAAAGACACTTACAATGGCCACCATTCTAAGTGACTTTTATGGTTAATTCTCATAACAACCCTACGGCATGTGTACTGCTATTTTTTGCACTTTGCAGGTGAGGATACTGAGGCACAGAAAGGTGAAGTAATTTGCCCATGGTCACTAAGCTGGTACACAGAGGGGCTGGAATTCAGACCCAACCAGTTTGAGCCCAGGGCCTGTATTCCTAACCACTATCAGTGTGACCAAGAAATGGATTGGGCCAAAAGGGTGGCAAAGATAAGAAACTCAAGAGCAGTTGTTTACTTTCAGAGGAGCTTCTCTCTTTCTCTGCTCCTCCTCCTCCTCCTCCTCCTCCAACCTGTTCCAATTGCTCAGAGTAGACAGATGCTTGGGGGAGTGTGAGTACGAAAGCAAAGAAAATCGTTATAAATTAATTTTTTTTCAATAGTCAGGATTAAAAACACATATTTCCCATCACTCATCTCTCTGGAAAGCAATGGTACCAATTGAAGTAAACACTTTCCTTTGTGCCCCAGCACACAGTCATGTGCGTGCACACACACACACACACACACACATGCATACACACATGCACACACAAACACACACACACTTGTTTCCAGTGGCACTTGGAAAAGCATTTGCAGCTCTCTCTACTTTCTCAGATCTACCTAATTTGGGGCTGGCTACGACAACCAAACACATGAGCTGCTTTCTGGGAGATCTCAGCAGTTTGGCCTTAAAAATAGTTTTGACGAATGAATTTTAAAAAGCCATCTGAGAAATACTGACCAACTGCACCTTTGTGTTTAACATTTGAAACTTACTATGGTAATTTTTCTCTTTTCTTTTTGCTCATTTATATGTTTCAAAAATTCATATTCAATGTTATATTTAAATCAAACTTGGTTAGATACCCTGCTGTCCATTAAATCCTGGAAAAACATCTTACTTGTAAGTTATTATCTTCTCCTCACTGTACTGCTTTTTGTACAACATAAGAAGTCATTTTCCACCTCATATTTGGAGATTTGGCCTTCCATTCATGGAAGGATTGCTGGTATGGAAGTAGCTAGCTTGTGTCACCTGTAAGAACGAGAGGAAAAGAATGTGTAAGTCAGTTGGCGTGTTCTTTCCTTAAATCCCCTAGAGACGACTCCTCCATTTGCTACTGAGAAGAATAAATCCCTCCCTGACATGTTGGGTCCCTAACTCTCGGAATCAGTAAACACAGCCAATTTCAATCTGACTGTTGGTCGTAGCAACTAAATTCTGGGCCTGCTGGAGAGCTCCAAAGCTGCACGGCACCCTCTGAAATGAGCTTGGTCGAGCCTTTTCAAATTCCATAAGGCGACGAAGAAACTTCAATGAAATGATTACAAAAAGAAGATAGAGGAGAAAACAACCTTGCTGTTTTCATTTCAGTGAGCCGCATTAGTTCTCAAATCCTATGTTTGGGGAACCCCTAATGGTTAAACTTACACAAGCAGAAGGAAAATAAAATGCCCTCATTAAATTTCCTATGAACATGTTAAATATTTTCCCTTTCTCCTGTCTCCATGTCTTAGACTTTGAGTCATTTTGCCTCTCTCATCTGTTTCCAGCTCAGTTGAGTTACAACCAATCAGATATGAGGAAAATTAGATTTTAATGGAATATTTGATTTTCATTGCTTAATTGATTTAATTGCAAGTTTCTATTTCAGACTTGTAGAAATGCAAAGAATTTCAGTCAAATGTAGAAAAGCTCTCATTTTTCTGTGTTCAACAATGACAAACTTAGTGCAATGGTAGCCTGGATTCTAAAACTTTAGAGGAAGGCAATAATGGCATCTTTCTGAATTGTTATTCTTAGTCTACATTTCTCTTTCATATATATGTATGTATACTTACATATATATACATTTATCTGTCATGTCAAAATTCAGTGTGTACATTTGCTTATTCTAGTTGTGTTGATTTTGATTTTGGGGTATGAGTTTTTGTTTGTCAGAGGAAACAATACGTATGTACTTATGTAAACTCGCACTTTGTTTCCCGGGGCATTTAATGTCACAAAATATTTCCTTTTGTTGCTAGGTAGAAAGACAGCATAGAGAGATAGTTCTCTAGCCACCATAGTAGGTCAATGGACCTTTCTGAGCTCTCTTAGACCACCCTTGATAAGTAGAATTCAGTCTGTGTCAATGCTTTTGATGTATACTGGCTGCCTAGCACACTGGGGTGAGAAGAATCCCTGGGAAAACATACAAGGCTCATTCACCAATGGGGAGTGCAGCAAGTGCCCCCATCCCTTGGTCTCACTTGTATTTTAGGTGCCCATGTTGATCACAGCATCTCATTTTCCAAAGGGTCTTCTCACAGCAGTGGGACAGCCCTGCATGTTTGCACAGCTTCTGAATTCTCTGAACTGCTTATAATGCCAATTAGGGATTCTACCAGAATGCACATTTCTTTATTTAAAATGTTAAGTTTTTTATTGTCTGTTTTTAATCTTTATCGGCTTTGGGAAATTTAAGAGTTTTCTAATCATTTTGAGAAGTGTGTGTGCATATACACAAACCATTGGCATGTGAAAATTTAATTATGGATGATCCATATTTGAATTTCTTATCAAGTACCTTATATGCTTCTTTGTGAGTTTTTAAAATTCAGAATATAATTTTAATATAAAAATCTTAGCCTATTGTGTGATTACGTAATTTTCATCAATATTCTTACATTACGATTGTCACCATGATGCCTATGTTGTGGAGACTTCCTCTTCTACGAGGGTAGGAAAGCGAAAAAGCTAAGAGCATGAGCTCTGGAGATGGATTGCCTGTGTTCAAATCCCAGCTCTGCCAATGACTCATTATGGAATTTCAAGCAAGTTATTTTTACTCTCCTGCATTTATTTTCCTCATTCATAAAATGGGAATAATAACAAGGCCTAGCTCACAAGGTTATGTAACAGTTTAATGAAGCAATAGATTTAAAGTGCTTAGAAGCATGTCAAACATGTAGGAAATGCTTAATAAGTACACTGAATACTACTGAGGTTATAATATGAGCCCGATCCTAGCCTGAGACTGTACACGGCTTATTTCACTTACTTCAGTCATACCCAATAGGGGGCCGATTCTGCCCTCCAGGGGACATTAGACAATGTCTAGAGACATTCTTGATTGCCATGGCTTGCAAGATGCTACTGGCATCTCATGGATAGAGGCCAGGGAGGCTGTTAAACATCACACAACGCGCAGGACAGTCACCCACAAGCGAGAATTATCTGGCCCAACATGTCAATAGTGCTGAGGTTGGAAAAAAATCTTGATTTAATCCGTGAAGTAGGAAATGTTTACATTATACTCATTTTACAGAAGAGAGAATTTGAACCTTGGAGAAAATATAACTTCTCATATTGCAGATTTAGTAATTGGAACTGCTGTGCAACAGGCTTTTGGAGCAGGAGGGTTTGTTTTGTTTTTAAGATAATTGCATAGAAGATCTTCTAAAAACCATGAAACAGAAACCTTGAGTGCTTTTTGGAAGCAGAACCACTAAGGAATGGGTTCAAGCCCGTCAGAACAGACACTGTCTGGAGTATGGCATCGGGATGCTAGAAGCTCCAACCTGTGCCGGGTCTGACTTTGAATTTTCTGGATCCTGGGGAAGCCCATGGGGCTTGGCCACAGTCCCAGGGTGGTGGTAGACACTCCCAAGGCTGAGGTAGGCTTTGTCTTCCAATAGTCACAGAAGTACATTTTAATATTTTAGCAACTGGTTTGGTCATTCCTGAGAAGTACTTCAAACACATAATTTCACAGATATTGTTACTTAAGATGAGGCCAAATTGAAAGTATAAAAGCTGAAATTGTCTAAAGCAAGGGTCCCCAACCCCCAGGCCACCGACCAGTAGTGTTAGGAACCCGGCTGCACAGCAGGAGTGGCAGGTGAGTAAGCGAAGCTGAGCTCCACCTCCTGTCAGATCAGCAGCAACAGCATTAGATTTGCATAGGAGCATGAACCCCACTGTGAACTGCACATGCCTGGGATCTAGGTTGTGCATTTCTTATGAGAATCTAATGCCCGATGATCTGTCACTGTCTTCCACCACCCCCTGATGGGACCATCTAGTTGCAGGAAAACAAGCTCAGGGCTCCCACTGATTCTACATTATGGTGAGTATGTAATAATAATAGAAATAAAGTGTACAATAAATGTAATGTGCTTTAGTCATCCTGAAACCATCCCCACCACCACCATCCCCTGGGTCCATGCAAAAATTGTCTTCCATGAATATAGACCCTGGTGCCAAAACGGCTGGGGACTGCTGGTCCAAGGAAAAAAAAAAAAACTGAGTACGTATCAATTAGGTACAGTCAGCAGTAAAAATCAACAAGGTATAACACAAATGATTCATGAATGGGGAACACTT
Organism: Hylobates moloch; assembly: GCF_009828535.3. Lineage (NCBI taxonomy): Eukaryota > Metazoa > Chordata > Mammalia > Primates > Hylobatidae > Hylobates > Hylobates moloch. Next base: position 144,659,513 of record NW_026652281.1, read on the forward strand.
TATCTCAGCTAGCCCCTGAGGACAGGAGCAACAGTGTTGATCTGTACATCCCAGGACCTGGCACATAGTGGGAAATTAATGAATGAACATAAACTCACAATCTTACTCCATTAATGTACAATGCCATTTGAATGGTGGTGATACCCATAACCTCAAATATATACAATTCAGACCTCCCACTTCATATCTGAGTAGAATATGGCAATAATTGGTTGGTTCCACTTCTAAGCGTCTCAGCCTTTGTATTAACTATGGTCCATCTCTACATCCCAGCAAATCATCCCTCTGTTGTGTCCCCCTGCAATATAGATGGAGAATTAGCTGAATGTGTCCAGAAAGCCAAGTGACTCAAAATTCATCCCCTTCATTCTGACCCCCAGTCAAATCCGGATGTCACAAAACAGTTTGTGATCTGTCATGGTCACTGTGGTCTGGGTGAAGAGGCCACAACCGTTAGTGGAGATCAGTTCTCAAACCATTGCTTTGTGAATGTTTATTACAGGACTTGGTTTCTGACTTTCTGAGCACAGCTAAACAAATGGTAATGCAGTTTACAGTCTACAGTCCTCAGAACTGTCATTTTAATAGTGATTTTCACTGGATTAAAAAAATCTCTTTTTGTTTTTGGCCTCCCATGTGTAGTTTTTTTCTCCTTGTTAAATAAACACATGGCCCATTGCAGCTCCACAGCCATTCATGTCTCAGTGTCTGTAGGGGTGGGAGTAAGGGGGCATGGAGATATTTCTTATGTATCCCATATCGTAGTATGTTGAAGAGAAAGAAGTCTTCTCTTCCAAAAGTATGAAACTGCTCATGAGAATATAATGTGTTTGCAGAAATCAGTTATGTTCAATGGGTAGGTGTTTTCGTGCTTCAAATTAATATCTGTCCTTTAAAAATAGCAGATGTTTAGCTGTATATGTGGGTGGTTGACAAATGTAGGCACACCATATTTGCTCCAAGTGCAGGGCTGACAGACAAGGGTGGCTCTCACGACGAAGGCAATCCCCACCCCTCCTCTCACCCCTCCCACTCTGTGGTGATGCTTCCTTGGCATCTCAAATCCATAATGTTGTGCCTCACTTCTCAGATGCATGGAAGCTACACTTCCCAGCACAATAACAGTGACCTGCTTGAAGTGAGGTCCTCAGACCAGTGCCATCATCATCCAGGAGCTGGTTAGCAATACAGAATCCCAGGCTCCAGTCCACATCTACTGAATCAAAACCTGCATTTTAATACCACCCCAGGTGACTCTTGTGTACATTGAAGGCTGTGGTCCCAGAGCACTCCGACTCTAACCTCTTCAGTCTCTCTTACTGCATTTTACCTTTTATTACCTATTTCTGTATTATACTCTTCATTTTGTATGCAATAGTTGAGGGCAAGCATCGCCTTATTTCTTTTCTTAGATCTGTTTAGCATGTAGGTGATTTTCCTAGCACAGTGGTACTTGATCAACTCCTGAATTTAATGCAGATATTCAGATTATAACCACAGGGAGAGTGGTAGTATGTACACCAGAAAGGGAAGAGTGCCACCTGTAAGGGAGCTCTGGGTTTAGGCATATTTAACTCTTCCACTTCACAGCTGGGCAGTCTTGAGCACATTATTTATCTCCTCTAAGCCTCAGTTGCCATAACTGTAAAATGCAGATCATCATTGCTATCTCATAGGTTTGTTTTTAGGATCAAATGAGATCAGACCTGTAAAGCAATTAGCATAGTGCTAATTGGTTCACAGAGAGCTCTCAAGAAACATTAGCTACTATTATATGAATTATCATTGCGGCCAGTAGGTTCTATACTATATCATAATTCCAAAAGAATATCCCCACCTCAACTTTAAAAAATTGCCCTCATAGCTCTCAACTGGGCTTGATTTTCATCCCCAGGGGACAGTTGGCATTGCCTGGAGGCATTAGATTGTCATGAACTGGGGAGAAGGTGGGCTGTATGTATCTAGTGGATAGAGTTCGGGAATGCTGCCTAACAGCCTGTGATGCATAGGACAGCCCCACAACAAGCCATGATCCAGCCCAAAATGTCAATCATGCCAATTGAGAAACCGCTATTATCCACAGAGGAATGGAAGTAAGCAAAATCACCATTTTTTCTTGAGGATTTAGGTACCTTGGTATATTCCTCCTCTCAAATATTAGTGTTGAGCCCTTTTGTCAGAATCCATCTACTAGGAGGTAAATCATTTCCTTTGGTACAGAATCACACGCTGGAAAACCTGATGCAGCCTGATTAACCTATTAAAGGTCATAAAACAATAACAATTACATTGCACATTTCATTCTTTAATATCAAAGACAGCTAGGTTCTTTGAAATGTAAAACATCATAAGTGAAAGAATAGGGCCTGCAATTCCCCCAGGAGCCCAAGGTCATTGTATAAATAACATTCTGGTTCCCCTATTAATTTCACTCCATTCTGGGATGTGCAGGAGGCCATAATTGTTAGAGGGGGAGGAGAAGCCAGAGAAGGCTGGACTTTCGCTGCCCACGACGGAGGTCAGACAATATAACTGTGGTCCATGGTTCAAAATAGATGCCCAAAATGGAGCAAAATAAATGTCCTTACGGCTGGTAGAAAGATCAAGATGAAACGTCTATGTTGTTTTTCCCTTAAAAAATCAGAGATGCTGCAAGAGCTCCCAAGAAGGTATTAATTTCCCAGGTACTACTGCAAAAATAAGGGTGAGGAGGCGAGTGTTAGGCTTTATTCCTACTGTGAACAGATTAAGCAGACACCAATTTACACCTCATTGTTAAGAGTAACTTTTTTCTGCAAGTGAGACCACATTTACATCTTTTGTAATTAAGCTAAAGGAATTTTTTTAAATGACATTTCCCCTACCACAAATCATGAAGTAAATATTTTAAGTGGGATCAAATGCTAGCATGTATACATTAGAACCATAAAAATAAAAAGAGGGACAGAGAGACAGAGTCCTAGCGCCACCTTTCAGCTTCGTCATTTGCTGGGCTGGGATATTCTCTGTGCCTGTTGGTGCTTTGGTTTTGGAAAAGGCCGGGTATGACTAAGTGAGGCAGTTAAAGAGATGGTGAGCGTGGAGGGATTCGCTCTCGGAAGGGATGGCTGTGCCAGCTTCCCTGAAAGCGGGAGGTAAGGCAGTGAGTTACTGAGTGCTCCCAGTCATTCAGGGCACACCATCCGTCAGCAGGAGCGTGAGGCTGCGATAGCATCCATCCGTACGTCTCCTGCATGCTTTGCTTTTTTGGCCATTTTCGTTTTTAGGAAAATTGAACATAGAGAGCTGTATATTAAGAGCTCTAACATCCTTTATTCCCCACACAAGAGAATCTAGTTGGGCAAAGAGGCATTTTTTCCCCCTAACAATAGTTTGCCTGGCTGCTAGAAACAATACCATCACGGACCCAGATAATAAATAATTGCGAACAATGGGGAGAATGAGGTGTGGGCAAGGAGGAAAATGGATGGTTTCAGATAAGATTTGCACAAAGATTGAGTTGGTGAAGTGAAGTCATCCCAGGTCATGTCTGTTCTGCACTAAGGTAAATTATTGTCCACACACCTGAACTGAGAGCTGGAGGCCGCGCTGCCAGCCCAGACTGTGCCTTTGTAAGATGGACCTTTTCTCCTGAGAAGAGCTCAGAATGTGAAGTATTCAAATGGAAGCCTGTGACTGCTGCTTGGCCAACCTTGTGATCAGTCAAATAGAAAATGGTGGCAAGTCATGCCTGTAATCCCAGCACTTTGGGAGGTTGAGGTGGGTGGATCACCTGAGGTCAGGAGTTCAAGACCAGCCTGGCCAACATGGTGAAACCCTGTCTCTACCAAAAATACAAAATTTAGCCAAGCGTGTTGGCAGGCGCCTGTAGTCCCACTGCTCGGGAGGCTGAGGGAGGAGAATCGCTTGAACCTGGGAGGCAGAGGTTGCAGTGAGCTGAGATCGCGCCACTGCACTCCAGGCTGGGCGACAAGAGCGAAATTCTGTCTCAAAGAAAGAAAAAGAAAAAGCAAGCCTACCACTTGTGATCTACATGTTTATGGAGACTAAATGCCAGTGTGTCACATCCCTGGGCACATGCCTAGGTACTGTAGCAATGTTGGCTCAGTGTGCATCCTCAACTCTGATATCAGCACGAAAAGACCAAGCCTCAGATATATTTGGCTTTATTTTTAGGCTTTTCCTGAAAAAGGTACAAGCACATCACAAGCTTTGTCTTCCACAAAAAGATCAGATTTACCGTTTGGAGGCATCTTTCTCCCTGTGCCGCTTGCCTTTTAAATTCAAGCAGGCTTGGAGAGTCTCCTTTCTTCCCTTGGGTTCCTCCTTAGCCTTTCCATGGTGGCTATTCTGGTGAGTACTCACCTCTTTTTGCTTTTGATTGTGGTTGTCACCACCTGTGAAAAGACCTGATGAAATACTTCCCAAAGAACCTTCTTGACCTTCTCTTCTCCTTGACCTCAAGGCTACTTCTGTGTTCTGCCAAGTGATGTCTCGTAAATCTTTGTAAGTTGCACCAATTGCGTGTCCTTACAGAGTCTACCCAATCTCAGCATTGCCATTAAATATAGAACCCAATCTGTAGCCCTGGGCACCCTAACCAGAAGGATTAATTTTATAATTTAGAAAATACAGTAATGCACCAAATAACAGCATTTCAGTCAAGGACAGACCTTATATACAACAGTGGTCCCATAAGATTATAATAGAACTGCCCTATATAGTGTAACCGTTTTTATCTTCTATACAGTATTTTTACTGTACTTTTTCTATGGTTAGAAGTGTTAAGATATTAAAATACTTATCATTGTGTTTTAATTGCCTACAGTATTCAGGACAGTAACATGCTGTACCGGTTTGAAGCCTGGTAGCAACAGGCTATGCCGTACAGCTTAGGTATGAAGTAGGGTTTACCATCTAGGTTTGTGTAAGTGCACTCTATGATGTTTGCACAATGACAAAATCGCCTAAGGATGCATGTCTCAGAATGTATCCCCGTGGCTAACTGGTGCACGACTGTACTTACTAAGTCTATCCTATATATCAGCCATCGTTCTAAGTGTCGGGACCAAAAAGACAACTTCTTACCCTCTTGAAGCTTACATTCTGAGAAAGTGAGTCAGACAGTGACCAAAATAAGTAAACCATATAGTGATTTAGAAGTCTTAAGTGCAATGGAAAGGAGCAGAAAGGGAGGATGGAGAATTGGGGGCAAGGAGCTGATGCAGTTTGATCAGGGCAAGCCCTGCTGAGAAAAAATGATTTTGGAGGAAACACCCAAACAGAGTGTGAGAGTAATAATCCATGTTCATGAAGAAGAACCTTCGAGGTAGAGGCCTATGCAGCTGAAAAGAGAAAAGTAAGGGAGAGATTAGTGGAGCTGACATGAGATAAATTGAGGGAAGGGCAGAGCATGTCAAGTCTTTAGAAAGTCAAGTCTTTAGGAAGACTTGGGCTCCTCTGAGATAAGGAGCTCATTGGTGGCTTTGAGGAGGAGTAAGATTATCTGGCTTACATTGTAAAAAGAATCACCCTGATTAGCAGAGTTGGAAATAATCAGCAGGGGATGTATCAGTAATTTATTACTAGATAACAAATGCAGCAGAACTTGGCAGATTGAAACAAGAGGAAATGATTGTTTCTCACATTCTGGTGTGTCCAACAGGCAGTTCTTTTGGGGGACTTGCCTGTACTCACTTGTACGGTTTCATCCAGCTGGTGGATTTCATGGGGGCTGGACTGCATGAAATATTTGAGCCTTTCCCTCCACTTGGTTTTTCATCTTCTAGGAGGCCAGAAAAGGCTTTCTTTCATGGGGATGGCATTCTTCCAGCAGGGCAAGCCCCTATGCTCAAGAACTTCTTGTGCCTTTTCTTGCATCGTGTTTGTTAATGGCCTATTGGCCAAAGCAAGTCATGGCCAATCCCAGAGTCTGGCCAATCCCAGAGTCAGTGTGAGAGAGAACTGTACAAGACTGTGAATACACAAAGGTAAGATACATTAGGAATCCCCAGCGTAAGGAACTGCCACAGGGGCCTAAAGTAGAAATCGTGGAAAGCAATTGGGAGGCGCTACAAAATCCAGAAAAGAAATGATGATAGACTGCAACAGAGTGCTAACAGTAAAAGTTTTAAGAAGTGCCCAAATTCTAAATATGTTTTACAGGATGACCTTATTTTTATTGTCTCGAGTCAGTAGGACAAGGCTATTAAGCTTCCAGGGATTGGTGATGGTCTTATTATGCATGAGATGATGTCATAATAAAGTAAATGAGGTCAGGGATAGGTTTCTTTTATTGCCAATAATTATTCAATGAGTTTTCTGTACAATTGTAAACTTAGCAATTCACTTAGTGCCGTGACTACATGGCACCCTATCAATATCATCATCAGCTAATATTTATCGAGCGCCCTCTGAGTACATGGTATTGCACTCACAGCAACAGAGGTGAGCTGCATTAATTCTTTCAGCCAGTGCAGGAATATTGAGTGGTTTATTACATCACTCTATTAATTGGTGCCCCAGCAGCTTCCGGAACAACATTTAGCTTCCAGAATGCAATTCTTTTTCCTCTTGGAGTAGATTTAGCTTTGGTAGAATTTAACTGCGCAAAGAAATGACAGGGGTATCTGCCTTTATAAATATGCTAATGTTTTTTGTTTATCTTATTATCAGAAACTTGGAGATACTGGTCCCATTTCATAGACGGAGAAGTTGAGGTAGATAGCGGTAAAGTGATGTAGCTAATGCTATGTGCTGAGATGGTGACAGATCAGGGATTGAAATGCAGTCCCTTTATCTATTGCACTATACTGCCTCTCAGTGGTGTATGTTATTCCCATTTTGCTCTCACACTAATATATGGTCATGAAAACACCCAAAAAGATTTAACTGGCGTCTATATTCTTTAAGGGAGTGTATGGCACTTTTCTTTGACATCTGCACAGACTAATCACTGGAAAAGTGGTTTGTTTGTTATTGTTGTTTAAGCCCCTTATTATAGGGGATTTGTCAGCTGTTAAAATCACCACATTTTTGTGTGAGTTAAATTCTCATCAGAAAGATGTTTTTGCTTTTATGGTACATCTAGAGATTTAGGAACTAGCTCATGAAATAAATGATCTCATTGAGATCCCTACTTTCATTTTGTTCTGGAAACAGTTATTCACTGGCGATTGTTTTGGTCGATCATTCTTTTTGAGAGAGTTCTCTTTCTTTTTTTAAAGAAAGAGTTAAATAGGGGAGCTAAGAAAAACTGTGAGTGGAAGGGAGCTGTTTAAATGCAGAATTTCTTTGCAAATCTTAAAAGTAGCGCCATTAGATGTCACGTACTCTGAGATGCACTAGAGTGTACACCCTCCAGAATGTCTGTTTGTTGTAATACCATCACATTACATATTTTAGTGCATATCTCTTCCTAGCAGCTTCCAGAGCTTTTCTGATATTCAGCATCAGAAATTGCACTGTTTTATCCTGGATTTTACAAATAGCAACCAGATTATGGTAAAACAGAACTATCTGATAAGTAAGGTTGTGAATTGCTTTTGTGATTGTCATGGGTAAGAGCATTGAAGAAACTCGCAAACAGTGCAGCACACTGGTTCCTGTAAAAATAAAACCTGTAGCAGTGAATGCGTTTTTCTGATGAATACGTTCAAGGCTGTGATCATTGTGCAGCTTCTGGTTGGATGCTTTCAAACGTTCCATATTGAGAAACATCAGTAACAAGAACCAAATAGTCCACCTAAGCCTGTATTCAACTCAGTGGAGAGGAACGTAAATTCTTACTTAGAGTTTCATTGAGGCCAACTCTATTCGGTCCACCATGGGAAGCAGAGATTTGAGGTTCTCTCTTGATTTGCTTTCCATTTTTACTTTATGATAAGGTGGCTCCGCTACTTTGGTTTTCGCTTAAGGGGTTGTTCCAATTACTATGCAAAACAGAAATGGAAAACAGACAAGACAGACTTCTGTTCAGCAGACAAAAACCAAAATGCCAGAACATGGTAATTAATGTGAGCAATTTTATAAGCAAAATAATTTGTTTTAATTGGCTAAATAAGATCTGATATAATTATAATAGCCAATAAACTAATTTCAGAAAACTATTTATATCACAAACCTTCAATCACATTATATACTCATTGCATTTTTGGAAACGGATATAAAAATCGACCCGAATTATCTCATCTTTACAAATAAGAAACATGCATTAAGGACTTTTTTGAAACTTCAAAGGTTATGCTCTTTTCTTATTTTGGAGAATTTCTTTTTCTTTTTGGAAACAATATATAGGCAATTTCAGGAGCATGAATCTTTAGTGAATCAAGAAGGAAGCATTATGAGGGTGAAAAATCTTTCTTAAGAAAACTCCTTTTGTCCAAGGTAAAAGGCTTATTAAGATGAGGTTTCTTCCACAATGTTCTTTCATATCATATTCACCCTAAGGAAAAACAAACCTCGTAGAAGAGAGAGATGTATAATTGGGCCTGAAATGACCTCCTAGAAGAGACCCTATAGAATTGAGAACTCTCTCTCTGAGGATTAGCTGCCCATGGGTCAACACAAACTGACTTCCAACTAATGTATAAATGATTTGGGGAAAACGATATTCTTCCAGAGGGCAGTTGTTAATTCTTCCTACCACAAGAATCTCAATTTGTTAGGATGAGCTAATTTTGACACCAACTTGAACACTGGTTGATGCACAGCATGTGCACACATACAAAAATACATAACAAAGTAAATAAATGGCTTTTCATACAACCTCAGGGGTAAAAATGCTACAAATAAATTATGCACTTTTACATTATACTAGCTGTGTTTTAACAACAGTTTTTAAAAGGCCAGGGACTGTATTATAAGCTCTTTCACATAATTTCTGAATGACAGAATTGCATGCCCATCAGAATTGCATGCCCGCCAAATCAACATGTCTTTTTTAATAAGTGCATTCTAGTTATAAGGTAGTACTCAAAGGAATAGCAATATATATTATACAAAAAAAAATTTTGCTCATGTAACCTTCAGTATACTTAAAATCTATGTGATGAAGTAAGATATAAACCGAATAAAAAAGATCTAGTAATATTAGAAGAATAACAGTTCACCAATAGTATGAGATATCCAAAGGCAGGAGAGGATGAATGGGAAAATTATATGTATTAAAATGTTCTCAGCAACGGGTGCTTAGAAATGGGAGAAAAGAGCATTTACTGTGAGCTAATAAAATGTAGAAAAAATATTTTTGGATGGAGAAATATCTTATTTTGAACAAAGGATAGCATACATTTAACAAATCATTCCATGCGAAAGGAAAACATAGGGAGATAGCAGGGTACAAAATGTGTTTGGAGGTGTATAGACCAAATTTTAAAACACTGCTAGAAATAGATGAATGAAGGCAAAATTGAATGGCTCATTCATGTATCAGACCCATATATACTGACCACTCACAATGTGTTAGGCACTGGTCTAGCTACTAGGAATATAGCAGTGAACAACAACAACAACAATAAAAATACGCTTACTTCATGAAGTTTATACAAATATTTCAAGACAGTAAGTGTGTGACACCATTGATTATCCTAATATGGGGAGCACAGGCAGTTCCTTATGTTAGTTCTATTGCTTTTCATTTGTGCACAGACAGGCAGAGACCATGGTGTGTGTGCATGTATGTATATAAATATATATTTCAAATAAAAGCATTTATTCAACTTTTTGAAAATTCAACAATATTGTTCATCACCATGTACACAGAAAAACACCATATAGGTTGATGGAATTTTTTATGTTGTTCCAGATTGTTTTAGTATTATTTAGACTTAGCCAGAGAGAAAATAAAAGAGAACATAATTAATGCATTTACTTAAAAAGAAAGAATTAAAGGTGATTAAACGCTGTGGGTATTTGTGTGGTTATTTCTGTCTTTCCGTGTAACCTTAAAAGGATGGCTATCAGCTAATAACTTTTCCTTTTCCATGCATGGAATGGGTGGCCTGAGGGGCCCATCTTCAAGCAGAATGTAAATGCCAAGTATGAGGACCCAAATCAATGAGTATCACCTTCCCACAGCTTTTTTTTTTTTTTTTTTTTTGCAGAGAACTGCATTTGTTTCTATCTCTGCAGCCATAGCTACATCATTCATATGTAATGTTTGTCTTTGATATTATTTTATACAATTTTGATGATTTTCGTGGAAAACGTGATGAAAACATTTCCCCAAAAAAAGTGTCGCTGAATTTAAATGTGGTTAAAAACTTAATCCCCATGAGCATAGATGATCACTCAACAAATATTTACCGAGACAGATTTGTGGGAGGTACTAAAGATGCAAAGTGTTTAAAATGTGAATATTGTTCTCATTTAATTTAAATATATATGGAAGAACAGGGCACAAACCAGAAAAGCCAAGTAATAATAAACCAGTATGGCATAAGCTAAGTCTGAATGCCTGATATGGATAAAAATAACTAGAAGGTAGAAAGACAAGGGTTAATATCCTGGCTTTGCCATTTGCTCCTTGTGTGACATCGGGTAAGTTAATTTTGCTAAATCTCGGTTTTGTTGTCTGTAAAATGGTTCTAGTAACAGCCATTTGGTGAATTGTTGCAAGGTTGGAAATTAGAGGCAATGATAAGTCCCTGTCATTTAAGAAGCATTCCCATTACTATGAACGATTTCATTATTGTGTAGGTGTTAGCTATATACTAGCTATTATGGTAATAGCTTTACATGGATTAGCTATTAAGTTCTCACAATATTTTACAGATGAGGAGAGCAGGGTTTAGAGAGTAAAAGCATTTGACCCATGTTCCACAATTAGGAAACAAATTTCAGGGGGGATTTGGACTTAGGACTAACACCAAAGCCCAGCTCCTAATTATGCTACATCCCAGAGCACTGTGATAGCTATGGGAATTAACAGTTTCATCAGTGTAAACCAAGAAAGTCAAGGATATCCTTGGGGAGGACATGTCACCTGTCCTGGTCTCTGATAAAAGATTGGAGTTAAATATGTTGATATAAAAGAGAAGAGGCCATTCTAAAGAGAACGAATAATGTACTCGAGGATCTGAAAGGGATGCATATGCATCAGGCTGGGCGTACAGTAAGCTCTTGTGCAGTAGGGATAGAACCAGTGTTTACATGGATAGGTTGGTGTCAAACCACAGAGGCGATTGAAGTTGAGGCAAACAAATCTGCACTTGATTCTCTAAGGAATTGTGAACCTTAGATGATTTGCAAGCCAATACATAAGATAATGAAATAAAACAGACTTTCAACTGACCAATCAATAACTATTGGGAATGGATGTCATTCAGAGTGGCATTTTAAGAAGGTTATTCTGGCTTGAGAAGGATGAATTGGAGAACAACAAAAAAAAACCTCTTAAAACGGCTGTTTTCAATAGCTGTGTCACGACAGTTGGGAGAAGTGTCACAACGAACAAGGCACTGATAGAAAAGTATTAGTTTGCCAAACATCAGCTGGTTTATACATTAGGGCAGAGTCAAGGTCATACGCAGAATAATGTCATTCTCCTTTCATTCAGATTCCAAGTGCATTCTTGAGAAGGGGAAAGACAGTGTTACGATCTCTGGTGCAGTCCTTGCCAGGACCCTAGGAATGCCCCCTGGAATGGGTGCTGCATTTCACCACCCTTCACGTGTTTCAGCACAAATAAAACAGCCTAAAGAAGTGCTGCATTAAAGAATTATTGCAACAGTCCAGGCAAAAGTACACAAATCAAGAAATGTCAGAGGTCTGAAAACAGTAACTTTAAGAGATATGGGGTTGGTATTTAAGTTATTGGTAATTGAATGATGGTGGTGGGGGAGGAACTGAGCCCTGAATGGATCGAAGGATTTTTACATTTTCCACTGGTGAGGAGATTTGGAGAAAGGGCTTGCTTCGAGGGTGAGTTCATGAGTTGAGTGGTAGAACTTACTGAGTCTTAAGCATATTATCCAAGTGGAAAAACCCCGAGGGGAGTTGGAAGAACTGTAGCTTGTAAAGAAGGTCAGAGTGGAAAGAAGTCTTTATGAGTCATCCATTTTGAGGTGATGAAATATTGTCCATGTTATCCATTTTAAAAATTTTAAAAAGCTGTTGAGTGGGTTTCCTAACAATAGAAGTTTCACATTTACTGATGCACTTGCTATGTGCTGGGAGCGGGACATACCACGGCACGGGCATCATTTATTCTTAATGACAACCCGTGAGGCAGGTAGCCTTATGCCCATCTGAAGATGAGGACACAGCCCCACAGTGAGACAAAATAACTCAGTCAAGGTCACACAGCAGTAGGTAGTGGAGCTGGGATTCAGTCTTTAGGCAGGGTAACCTGGTTCCAAAAACTGAGCACTTAACTACCGTATCATATGCTGTCATATAAGCATATGAATGTAAAGCTCTCCCACAGAGAAATAAGCCACATAAAAGTTACATTCCAGTAAGAAATATTAATGTGACTTGGTCACCCCAGTATAATCACCTAGCCCCCCACCCCAATCAAGGTATCTTAAATCATATATATCCACTCCACTACAAATGATATCCACTCAGGGAACCCACCTCCTCACTAAGGAGGCAGTAAAAATAAACAACAGCACTGATAGCCATTTGTAGCTTTAAAAAAATCTCTCTTTTTGTCTGCTTTGGAGATTTCTTTTTATCTTTCATTGACAATGTTTTGCAGATCCTGTTCAATAAACCTCGGGCCCCTTCCCCTGTTTTTATTGTGCTGAAATAGTTGCGTGCTGAAATAGTTGCATCCTTGTAACTGGGTCTTTATTTTTGTTGGCAGAAAATTCTCAGTCCATTTATTCCCTTGTATAAAGTAAATTTTAACGATAGAACCTGTGTCAATAATGTCATTTAAAGGAGGCTGCTTCCAATACACTCTGCAAAATGTCCGCAGAGATTTCCGGATTTCCCAGTCACCACTTCCCTCCCTGCTAGCCAGGCCTTGCGGCTCCCTTTTCCCTTCTACATCTGAGCACTCTCTGTTCTCTGGCCAGCTGCCTTCTGTTCAGCCCCTGTGTGTTCTCCATTCTCTGCTCTGCCTTAATGATAAGTAGAGTTTCATCCTAAGCACATTAGGGTGGAGGTGGGGATTACTTCTTTATTTGGGCCCAAGGGAAAAACATACCCTCCTGTTGGCAAACCATGAAGAGTATGACACTTCGAGTTTCACAAGATTAAGCAATCCCTCTTTGGGCACAGCAATGTGGCCAGTGTGGGGGAAGAGAGTGTTATTCTCCTTGGACCATTTCTCATTCTATATCTGGTGGCTTACATAGGAATTCCAAATGACAAGATGCCTAGGGTCCAGGGATATGTTGTTGGGACATAAGATAGTTGAAATGGTTGTGTACTTGGGTTTTTCTATTTGTTATGTTTCTAAAATGATCATTGTTATAAGTAGGGCACATAGAATTTACTTTGGGATATTGGAATTGCTTAATTTCGAAGAGATGGCCAGTCAAAAGCTTGGGCATCTCCTTCCTGTTCACTTACTACTGTTTTAGCTCTGCTTACCATGAAAGGTAAGCAGTCACTTTCACCAATAACTTATACCAAATAGTTGACCTTGGAACCAGCAATTTACATTCTTATAAAAGAGTTCACTTAGGGAATTTAACTGTGTAATCCTAGCCCCCATGTGGTGGGAGATGAGTAGAAATGGAACAAAGCTGGTGACACACCATTTGAAAGAATTTGGATTGGGAAATCATTTCTTTTCGACTTGGTGTTAAAAATGGAACCTACTTTAAAATGGTACAGGAAGGGAGAAGGATGCAGTAAAAGTCTGTAGCGATAGTGACTCAAAAACTCTGTTCCAGGACTCAAGAAAGCAATCCTGTTGTCACATTTGGAGGGAAACCAGAAATAATTTAGGTTTTTCACTTTCCTAATAGCTTCTTTTCCAATACCTTTCCTTCAGACACCATGCCCTCCCTTTTATTTTGCCTTTTTTAATGAAAACTAATGAAGAGAAACACCGTTTAAACTTGAACTAGGAAACACAGGTTTTGTAGTGCTAATATTTTGGTGTGGGCTCTTTTTTTTTTTTCTTTAAGACAATTATCAAGACGAAGCATTTGTTTCTTCTTTTGTTTACCCATGGCAGTTTGTCAGCAGTTATGAAAAGTAGAGTTCCATCTGCCAGTAAAACTACATTGCAAATTGCCGTAGAAATTAGCAGCTTTCATTTTTGCCTACATAAATAAATATGCGAAATAAATTGCACATAAATGCATCCTAAAAAATCACAGGTACACCACACAGTTAAATGCCAATCAGACAAAACCAGAGACACACTGCGATTATCTCAGTTTTCAAACCTGGGAGATACACGAATGTGTTTCTAAATGAGAGAGGCAGTGTATCATGCTCGCTGAGATAAAAACAGAAGCTGCCAGACACTGCACTGTGGCTTTATTCTGAGAATCCTTTGCCTGAAACCCGCTCTATCTTTTCTTGATGTTCTCTGTCTCTCTCTCTCTCCCCCTCTCTCTCTCTCTGCTTCTCTCCCTCTCTCCTCGCTGTCTTTCCCTCGCTCATTGTTCTCTCTCTCCTCCTGCCTTTGATGCACATACGTTGTCACAATTCATTGACTCTCCTCTCTTCTCTGTTCTTACACTCAAGCCTAGCGGTGCTTTCGCCAGGCAGCAGCAGCCTCTCCTGCGAGTTTTAGGCATGTATGCAGCTCAGTTTGATCGAGCGTTCCTTTTCTGCCTTTTCACTCTTACAAAAGATTAAAAGGTGGCGTCACATTGCTCCCCTGTTCCTTCCCGCAGGAGGGACTTAAAAGGGACAACAAAAACTAATCACTTTCAATAAGCATTTTCTTGCTGGAAAAAAAAAAAGAAAAGAAAAAAAAAGAAAGAAAAAAAAGGCGGGGGGTGGACTTAGCAGTGTAATTTGAGACCGGTGGTAAGGATTGGAGCGAGCTAGAGATGCTGCACGCTGCTAACAAGGGAAGGAAGCCTTCAGCTGAGGCAGGTAAGCGCCGATCGGAGGGTTTGACCGAGTGGCTTAGTTAAATCTCTGTTTTCAGCGTTTTGTAATTGAGAAAGGCATCCGCAGCAGAAGCCGATTTTTCAGTCGGCTTCCTTTTGTTTAACATAGAAAGTACCTGTATTAATTTTGATGAATTAGAGCATGCAGCAAATTCAATTGAAAATAGATTTGTATAGTAAATGCATTTATACTGAATGATTTCTCCTCCGTTTTATTTAAGGAGAGAGATGAGAAAGATGATTTTGATCAGAATAGCACTTTGCATTACGTTAAATTCTAAACAGCTAACGGAAAGAAAAATAATCCAATTGATACTGCTTTTGAACTCCGGGACTTAAACCCTAGGAGACAGCTGGCATTTGAAATTTTTCTTCTAACTGAACTTCTGATGTGTTATAATAATTTTTCACTGGAGGTTTAAGCAAGGGTAGAGTTTATTTAAGTCGAGCTAGTGGGGTTTGTTTGGCTTGGATCTTGTGGGTGAAGCGCTTCTTATATCTCCTTAACCTGTGTCAGGCTGATGTTTCATAAATGGAGATTAAGTGTTGTCCCAAATGAAATATGAAGTTAAAACATCAGGTTAGGGCATGTTGTAGAAAGGGATCTGGTAAATAATTAGGAAAACTGAATTATGACAGTTTGAAATGGGAGTTAACTCTGGAGGTGCTGTTTGATAAACCTTTCTGGATTCTAAGCGGTTCAATAATGGAGGGGCTGATTACCAGTCTCGAGTCGGAACTTTGCATCAGGATCCTAAATGTGGAATACATATGGATTTTCACTGTAGGTAGCTTTTAGAAATATGTCCCTTTTGTGTGCTATGAATGAGAGTTGTGGATTATATTTGATGGCATTTCTCCTTTAAAGAGCTTTGGGGTGAAGCTTAAAAGGCTCATATCTATTTTAACATTGAACAAACACAAAATGCAATACACGCTGATCTCCCAGCACTTGATTTTTGTTGCTACTTCTTTTGTTTTAAAGTTTTGATTATGTGTTTTTAACCTCAGTCTTTGTTGATTCTGTGTTCATTGCTTCTGCTGCTAAAATATATTGCTGACATGAATAAACTGAGATTTGAGAAAGCAAAAAAAAAAAAAAAAACCAAGCCCACCTCTAATTAGCCAAGTTTCTAATTAAGGATAACAGAAATCCAGATTATATCTAAGATTTTTACCTAAAAGATAGCATAGAATGTTTAAAATTCATTTTTAAATGTTTTTATGAGAAAATCTGAATATTCAAAGTACAAAATTCAGTTAAAAGAATGCTCCTCTGGAATGATATATACAAGGGTGACTTCAGTGCCTGTACCAGGTTTGGTCCTAGAAAGAACTGCACTACTATGGCATTGTTGATTTCAGCGGCCACGGAAGGGAGGATATTTTATGTATTTGTCTGGAGATAAGATTTTTTCTTCCCAAGTTTCCAAATCAGACTTGCTCCTCAATATCATACCCTGGCGTATCTCATGTTTGCCAGACCATCTAATGGCATCTTGTGGGTGCAGCCTATGAATCCGATTTTATGAGGACATCAGAAACTGCTGAGTAGTGGGGAGTGGAGACCAAATGGACTATGGGTCTGATCATACTTCATCATCCAGAGATAATCTCCGGTGGAAGTTCCCTGGGAAGCCCCTGATACAGGTTGGGGAAACTTAATTTTTCCTCATGGTTAAAAGAATAGGAAAAGATGTAGACAAGAGATAAAGACACTGCTGTCGAATGTTTGATGTAATCGTGCTGGTGGTAGCATAGTGAGTTTTTAAAATCACATCACATGTAATTTTTTTTCAACTTAAGAAACTTTGCAGAATCTTGAAGTAGCTTTTCTCAAATTCAATCTCGTTTTTTTTCTACATCGTTTTTTCTTGCGTGAAATTTTTCTCTAACTCCAGCTATACCTAACTATTGAAAGCTGCTATTCTGCTGCTGATAATGATGATTATTTCTCAAATAAGTGGCAAGTGTTGAAAGGATGGGCCAAGAGAAATATGTTGTCTGTATCATATATGTTTTGCTTTTATTTATGAAAATGACTTCTTCCAGGTGAGGCAATGATAAATTTGAAGTTGCGACTTGGCTATTTGCCTCACCAAACAACTATCCTTTTCTTAGAGAACAAAATGGAACTAAAGTAAGCAGAAATAATTTCACTGTAAACTGGATTGTGGTTCAGCATGTACTTTTTAGGCAGATGGTAATCAAAGCTATCCTTACTCAAACTATTTGATTCATATAAATAGCATTTTTCTGAATTTTCCAGTAGATGTTGCTGGAGAGCAAAGAAAAGAGCATTTTTTTTTTTTTTTTACAGGAAAAAAAGAAATGCAGTAGACTTATAAAAGCCGAGGAAGAAGATTCCTCTCCCCAAACTCTGCTGATAGCATTTTGCATAATTTGCTAATTAATGAATTATATTGAATCATTACCGTTTATGATGTTCTATAGAAAGCTATTAAAACGAGTTCGATTTTAAAATTGTGAGATTGTTCTCTTTAGTCCCTATATATAATGTCTGTTTGCTGTTTTCCGTTTTTAAAAAATCAACTTAACTGCACATTACTATTCAGAACATTTCATCCCTGAATGCTAAAACCCTTTAACATGCAAATATGATGTCAGAGGAAGAACTGAAATAGAATACCCTGAGAAGAGTAATGATCAAACGCATTATAAAAATATGCACCAGTTGCCAACATGTAATGAAATATTAAGAAATTAAAAGCATGCAACCTCTAAAGTAATAGAATTTCATTGCTCTGAGACTGTTTTCGCACTGAATATTAAGTGCTTAATAGATCTACCCGTAAAAAACAATCGAAAACCTACATGATTTGTCACTGAAGTTCTTTCATTACATGATTTTGAAAAATTAGCCCAATAGGATTTTCCTCAGAATAGGAAATGTAATTAACATTGGATATTAAGTGCCAGATTTCCAAAGCAAAATCTGTAAGGCTTGATGGAGAAAATAGGAACGCAGAGAGCAAACATAAGCGCTAGAAACTAAGGGGACCCACGCTGAAACTACTCTGCTTGTAATCACTGTGATAAAATGACAAAGACGTCCCAGAGGAGCCCAGGAATCTCGTACCCAGACACGAACTGATGCAATTTCAGGACCAATGACCTCTATCTATGGGAGTATTTATTTTTGGAAACGATCAATTAACTGATTTCAATAGCGAAAGGGAAGTGTATATATTTCTTCCAATGGGAGGGGGACGTAGGGTATTACAAAAGCACTTGCAGACAGGACAAGGGTGTAACCTATGTTGGAGAGCTTTCGGTTTTCTTACCTTAAGCAGACCTAGTTCTTTGCTGCTGGATTCTTCTTTGGCATTGAATCACTTCTTTGTCAGTTTTCCTTCCTAAGGTGTGAAATGCTCCACAGGATGTTTTGATTTAACACCTATTTATTTCTCTCTTCTGGGAGGAAAAAGCTTATATTTAGAAGGCATAAGTGTCAGCTACTTCTATTTTGTAATTAATGCTCTAAGTCCACTGGGCTAAGGATGTTCCCGATTTTTTATTTTTATTTGATTCAAATACATTTTTTTTTTGTACTTGACCCATAGTGGTTTTTTTCTTCTTCTGTCTTTAAATAAGGAAAGCTACACAACTTGATGGGAGATTCTACTTTCTAGTAAAGTTTGTTTGTTGTTTGCCTCTTGTTCTCTTTTTTTTTTTTAATAGTAGCTATCAAGCGCTGACTATATTCAAAGTACCATGAGCTAAGTGTGCCAAATTGCACCCCTAACAACAACAAGAGATGTCTCTCCACTCACTGAGAATCTGATGAAGATGCAAAATATGAGCCAAACAGCTCACTGGACTAAAAGTGCCAGGTCTTAACTCCCTCCCTTAAGAGAGCAGGGGAGAAAAGGTCGCTGCAGGTTGAGAGGACCCTGAGGAGCCTGTCTTTGAACTAGGAGTGGAATGTGAAAACACAAAATAATCCCCATCCGCAAAATCAGAGTGGGCACAGGGGGCACATGCCAAAAGGGAACAACTGATGCTAGTATGATGGAGGGTCTTGAACGGCAAGCCAAGGTATTTGATAGCCACTGGAGAGGGGTGATCTGGCAGCTTTAGGGGAGTTGAGGCTTTGGATGCGGACAGGGAAGTACTGGAATATGGGGTCCCACCGTACAACACACCCTTCCCAGGAAATTCTGAAACATCTGTCTACAGGGCATCTATTCTTCTGTCAAATTGCAGCCTTACGGAGGTATTGCTACCAGTAGCCTATATCTTTCCCTTGTAGCAATGCTGTTGAGAACTCCTAGTCCAGAGGCTGGAAGCCTGTGAATAATCTGTTGCATTAGCCTAGACTTCAGCAGTAAGGTTGAGAAACGCTGGGGAAGGGAGACTGGCTACGAGAAATACCTTCGTATTATAATTATTGCAATTTCTTGTTTGTACTGCAGATGTCATGCCCTCATTAGACAGGGATTTTGTGTATATGCATTTGTTTTCATGTTTTCATAAGAAAAACCTTCACCATTCATTGGAGATCAGACCCGTGGTTTAGAAGGTGTGATGTTCTCTCCACGCTATTTCAGTATAATCAATTAGTGTCATGTTCATCTCTGGTCTCTTGACATTGATTAGGATGGATTTTTATGATCTTTGAGGGTTTTCATCTCTCTAAAAACATATATACTTTATTTATTAGAATTAATTGCCGCTCTGAATTGCCTGTGTTGTCAGTTACTTTCTATAAACCTTGACTAAGTTACCTTGAACTCTTTGACGTCTAGTGTATTTGACTGACAAGCTCAGCTGTGGAGACTACTCTAACTATATAATGCAAGTTTATATGTAAACATACAAGCTGTTTTCTCTTCAACAGAGTTCACAATGAGAAGGAGCAAAAATTATTATTAGTACAATTAAGTAAGTAGAGTGTCATGCTTTTCCTCCGTAACACGGATTTTACCAGCCTATTCAGGTGGACACGGTCACCAACATCACCTCAAAACCAAACTGTAGATGACTGACTTTCCTTGTCCTCCAACCACTGTAATTTAATTTGTTCCATTTACTTTTCCAAGCTTTTCATCTTCCCACCATTTTAATACTATCAGAGATGGGGGGCTGCCCATGACATTCACACTTGACATTATCAAACACAAAAGGCATCACTCATACACTTGACTGCATTACAATGCAAGGAAAAAAATAGATCCCAAAGGCTTAGAAATTATTGTCTCGTACCGTGAATGTAGGTGGATTTTCTTTTCTGTTTCCTCCAGCCTGCCTCATTTGACTGTTGTGCTACTGTGTGTTTGCAGAGAGTTCTAAAAGCCCTGCAAAAATCAGCACTCACAAATCCATAACATACACATTTTTGTATTCACTGGAGATATGTGTCTTAGTATAACAGAAATTTACAATCATATCATTATTATCTGTTATTTGTTAGGTACCAACAACATTTTGATGCAGTTCCAAAGTTGCAGCTTGCACCAGAGCTACCTTCTTATCATTGACTTCAGTTCTTCTGACAGTCCAACAGTCGTAGCCAAGCCTTGTCCTGATTCACAGATCTGTGGTCACTGCAGTTCCTTTATTATTGCTGGGCAAGCCAGAGATTTACTGAAATCCACAGTAGCTCTAATCTTTGTGTGTGTGAGTGCAGAGAATTCTTAAAGTTAGTATAAATTTATCTGTACCTCCCTTTGCTTACTATTCCAAGCCTGCTGGTCAAAGACAGTTTACCTCTCTGCCCCCATACATAAGACAACACTTGTGACCTGAATAAATAGCATTAGATTGTGGTGAGTTGCTTCAGTCATATTACATCATGCATCACGATCGCGTGTGCTGTAAAGCTCTGTAAAACAGCCAGCTACATGATAACCTGCAGGTTTAATATACTTCTACAGCCTTGTACTTGGGAAGGATTTCTGTAATTGGAGACAATCTAGTAAGGAGAACTTTTTAAGCCATCGGAGGCCAAAATACAAGTTTTTGAGAAATGTGCCTTTGTAGGCTTGAAACTGAATGGATTACAAATTTCTCTTAACTGGACAGAATCATAATTGCCTATAGAGTACGGTCCTGATTATCCAGGGCTTGAATTTCCAGCATGGGGATTATCCAGATTTCTTCCTTGACTCCCCTGTCTTTTTCCTAACTACCTGATGTGAATCATTCCTCTAATCATTGGCACCTCTGCTAATGCTATGCAAGGGCAAATTTGGGCAGCAAAATCCGAACTAGGGAATTATCATTCAGAAGAGGGAATTATGTAGAAAAATCTGGTTTTTGTAACTATTCACTAAAGTGGGCTGGATAAATTTAAATTTGGGGGGGACATCTTTCTATTTACAAATGATGGTTTACTGTAGCTGCATATATGTCAATATCTTACCACCTGTTTAAGGAGCAGAAAAGTAAACTGATGATGCCAAATAGTGCTTTCAGTGTATTGGCTATAACATTCCTCTCCCCTCTCACCAGATCAGCCACCATTCTTAATTAGCTAGTTGGGAATCGGACCTAGCTGGAATTTTACTACAAGACCACACAGATCAAAGCAAGTACACCTTCTGCAGTAGATCAGGGTTCTGATTAGCATGTTCCTCTAGGATTAAGTACAAAAGTAAGCTATTCCTACCCAAACCCCATTTAGTTATTCTCCACCATTCTCATTTTAGTCATTAACTGGGTGCCAACCAGTCCTTGATAAGTTATTTATTTTTAGGATTTGACCCACACACTGAAAGCCTCTTAGATACAAGTAGGCTGAAATGGTGAAAGAATAGGAAGTGGAGCTGGCCTTGCCGGAAACGCTGTTACTGCAGAATAGGACAGGAGACACCAGACCACCTTCCAAGTCTGCAGAACAGGGAGCAGATTTCTGTCTACTGAATATTACTACAGAATCAAAACTTGAGGCTGGACTTGGTCGCTCATGCCTATAATCCCAGCACTTCGGGAGAGCGAGGTGGGCGGATTGCTTGAGGCCAGGAATTGAGACCAGCCTGGCCAACATGGTGAAATCTCATCTCCACAACAAATAAACAATTAGCCGGGCGTGGTGGCGCAAACTTGTAATACCAGGTACTCAGGAGGCTGAGGCACCAGAATGGCTTGAACCCAGGAGGCGGATGTTGTAGTGAGCGGATATCGCGCCGTTGTACTCCAGCCGGGGAAACAGATCGAAACCCTGTCTCAAAAAATCAAAAAACAGGAACCAAAAAAGAAAACCTTGATTTCCTCTCATGTTCATGTACATCAGTTGTGGCTTGGACACGTTCATAATCCTGTGGTTATATCTGGCACTTTGTACCAGTGTCTCATCAAATAATGTACTCTTCTGTCATCTCTATTTAACAAATATATTTATTAATAATCGGTAGCAGTTTGAGGTGCTTAATACAAATTCACAAGCTGTTTCTGTTTCTAAATATATAACATAATATAAGCAATAAAATATATACTATATAATATAATTGACACAATATGCTAAAAGGCAAAAAGTAGTATTGCCTCAGTGGTACTTTAAAAAATGTCCTTTAATCACTAGATTAAAATTGAGTCTGTTAGAAGGAAACATACTTGAAGTTGTTAAATGTTCAGGTGCAGTTGATGATGTAGTATAATGAACAATAGTTTTCAACCCATATTTTAAATGAGAATTTAAGCAGTAATATAGTACATAAACTGGAAATATAAAACAACTGTTAGAAAAATCATTGACAAATCTAGTCACATGTTCTGTATGTAGAGGATTCCTCTTAGTATTCGTATGTGTTTGCATTTATATACATGTGTGTACACACATATGTATTATAGAGAACATATGTATGTGCATATATCTTTATCTATATCTATTTCCAGAGAGAGAGAGACAGAGAGAATAAATGGGTGAATTCCTAATAAGATACAGTATGAGTACATTCCCGATAAAATGTTGTGTTTTTTCCAGCTGACGTTATTAATTTCCCACAATCTGACGCACAATGTGCTAGGTACCAAGGATGCCAAAATGAAAAAGACACAATTCTTAAGGAGTTTATGATCTAATCTGAAATTAGATATTAGTTTCATGTTGAATTTTCTGTTGTGGATATATTTAGTAATCAAAAACATTGAGAGAGAGAAAAAAAAAATCAAGCGTTACAAAGCCATTGGAGCCCACACTAGGTACGTCTACATTTTACATGTCTTGCTTTATCAGGAGGAGAGTTGGAAAATAAATATAGGCAGGTACAATTTGGGGGAAGAAGATTCTCATATAATATAATCTTGTCCCAACTAAATATAAATCTGGCTTTATGGAAAAACCAGGCTAAGGTTTCTGAATTCTCTGTTACCAGTTACTGTTGACGCAGGCCACAGACCAAAGATAGGATTAGTTTGTCTGATATTCACTCTTCTCTGAGTTCTATGCAGCATTCAATCAAGCAAAGAACGTGAGGGAAAGTGTTGTCAACCTGCTTGGTATTAAACACGCACAAATAATGTTTTGTTTGAAAAGATACGTAATTGAGCATATGTTTTTAAATGAAATAGGCTTATGTGACAAAAATCATTTTATTCTTGAGCTATATGGCATTTATGATGTATATGTTTTATGTGCTTATAATCACATATCCTATGTGATTTATATACACACACATATAGTCTCTAGAGGTCAGTAGAATATAAGAAATGGGCAAAAATTCATGTCTAGATGAGACCCAGAGATCCTGGAGACCATTTTTCAAATGGTGAAATGATGATAGTCGACTAATGACATTAGGAACTGAAATCATTAATCAGTGTTAACAAAAAAGTCATGTCATTCTTGTTCCTGAAATGAATCTAATCTATTTGTTTTAAGCAAATTTCAGATAAATGAACATTTACATGGCAAGAACCTTTACAGAAACCAAGCTGTAATTACTTTATTATGGTTTATTATAACAGGCTGTGATTCTCTAGAAGCTTTTTTGAGGATTTTTTTTAAATGTTACCAGAACAAAAAGGTAATTTGTTTTTAAACACTTGACTATTACATCCAAAACACTATTTCTCTTTTAGCTGCCAGTTCAGTCCCCTTGACTCTTAGAAATGAATCATTTCATGATTTATACGTTGCAATTTTATTTGTTCTTATGAACTAAGTGTTCCTGATGTTGGAAAATATATTAGAAAATTGTGATTTATTTTATATATTGAGCTAAAATAGTTGACAGTCCAGCACTTGCTGCACAGTTGAGCGTGTTCGCCAAGTTTTTCTCTGGAACATTCATGCACAAAAAGTGTAGGAAATGACATAATGTAGCCATGAACTATTTGATAGTGGAGTTGTCCGTGACTCTTACACACCATTTTATGTAAGAAAAAACAGCACAGCAGGGATTCAGATTTCATTCGAATTCGGGGATAAATGATTATCTTTTAAGTGGAGATCGCATGTCTTAGTTTAGAACTTAATATGCCTTGCATACATTAATATCGCTCACACTTGAAACTAATCTATCAATAAGCTATTCCCATATTTGTTTACTTAGACTAGCGTGGATTGCATTCTTAGTTCAGTTTCCTCCAGGATAAATCCTAAACCAGGTATTGCAGCAGAAGTGCCTGAAGGTGAATAGTCAGAAATAAAACATTAGGAGGTGATGGGGGCCTATGGAGCTGTGAGGAGGCATTATGAGTATGTGTACACACACACACACCCCAAACGTACCTTAAAACAAAACAAAAGCTACTAAACATTTTTAGAGAATAACCATATGGAGAATTTAGAAGAACTTTAGGTTTGTGGTACCACAAGATTCCCAGTAGATATTCCATAAATATTAATGGAGCACTTACAATGCATAATCTAGCAATTATACTGTGTTTCCTGTCCTCAAGGGGTTCACAGTGTTAACTGGATGCTCCCTGTACAGCATCTCCCCTGCCTCTGAGCCTCTACCTCTGCTCTCCCAAACTTCTACATTTTCCATTCCATCTCTCCAGGATTCCTTCCAGTCTTTCCTGCTTTCCTAACTGTGGCTTTGCAGATGCTCATCTTTTGTGTCTGCTTTAACAGTCCAGTTTGCCCCTGGCTAAATACTGTTCATCTTTAGGCCAAATATTAAATGTCACCTCCTCCAAGAAGTTTTTCTTGACTACTCCTCCTTAAGTTTAAATTAGGGGCTCCCACTCTGCAATGCTATAACAGTGCACTCACCTTATTCTAACAGTATCCTCACTATATATAACTGCTGGTTTAATTGTTCATAGTCCACCTGTTACTGGCGGAGGGTCCTGACTACAAGTCATCCATGTTCTTGGCGTTTGAAACAAATAATTGGATAAAATGCACAAACAAAGCAATGAAAGAATGAAGCAATGAAAGCATAGACTTATCGAGACAAAAGTGCACTCCATAGAGTGGGAGCAGGCTCAAGCAAGTGGCTCAAGAGCACTGGTTACAGAATTTTCTGGGATCTAAATACTCTCCAGAGGTTTCCCATTGGTTACTTGGTTACATCCTATGTAAATGAAGACTTGGCCAGTAACCAGTCTGATTGGTTGCAGGAGGTGACCAGTCAGAGGCTGAAGTGAAGTTACAAAGTTACACTCTATGCAAATGAAGACTTGGCCTATGACCAGTCTGATTGGTTGGGGGAGGTAACCAATCAGAGGCATTTTCCATTTTTCATCTGTGAGGCATGGAAAGGGGAGTTGCAAAGAGAGCAGCCCGCTGATCCTTTTGTTATCTGGGCATGAAGAGGTGGGGTTTTCCTTTTCATTCAGTTCTAGGAAGCCGGCATCAATCAGCCTTAGGTTCCCTACCTCCAGACCCTATTCTGCCTCACACCTAAGCTTTTTTTTGAGACAGAGCCTCGCTCTGTCACCCAGGCTGGAGTGCAGTGGCACGATCTCGGCTCACTGCAAGCTCTGCCTCCTGGGTTCACGCCATTCTCCTGCCTCAGCCTCCCAAGTAGCTGGGAACACAGGCGCCTGTCACCATGCCTGGCTAATTCTTGTATTTTTAGTAGATTCGGGGTTACACCTAAGCTTTTAAACTCAGTGAGGACAGGAGCCATGTGTATCTAGCTTATATGCTGCTGTCTCACTGATGCTTAGAAAAATATCTGGCAGCATAATGTTAATTTCATCAATAACTCTTAAATGAATGTGCAAATACATAAATATTCACAATGTATGGATTAAAAGAAGATATCCACCTCCAAAAGACCACAAATAATTAACCTCTGTGTTTGTTCCCAAGTTTTAGTCTAGGGCAGGTTCAAAGTGTCCTAGGGCATCATCCTTCTTCTCCCTCTATTTTCCACCCTGAAGTAGATCCGGATCCTTTTATTTATTTATTTATTTTTTTGAGACGGAGTCTCGCTCTCTCACCCAGGCTGGAGTGCAGTGGCGCGATCTCGGCTCACTGCAAGCTCTGCCTCCCGGGTTCACGCCATTCTCCTGCCTCAGCCTCTCCGAGTAGCTGGGACTACAGGCGCCCGCCACCACGCCCGGCTAATTTTTTTTTGTATTTTTAGTAGAGATGGGGTTTCACCGTGGTCTCGATCTCCTGACCTTGTGATCCGCCCGCCTCGGCCTCCCAAAGTGCTGGATTACAAGCGTGAGCCACCGTGCCCGGCAGATCCAGATCCTTAATCCCTACAATAGAATCGTTATTTTAGTTGGAGGAAGGTGTACACTCTTTAGATGTGTTCTTCTTAGTCTCTGATCATGTAATTTATGATGAAAAGTAGACTTGTTTGGAGGGTAGTCTGAAAGTGGGACTACCTCTCTCCACTCTAGTGATGATTACAAGATTTTGAACCTTGGATATCAGAACTGCTTAAATAGACCATGGACTCTGAGCATTGTGATCATGAATACAGATTGTCTATTGAATATCAGGCATTTTGCTAGGAACTGGAAAGTCAGAAATGATGATGCAGAATAAATATATATTGATTTATTTTTAGTTAGGTCTATGGGACCATGTCACTTTATGTGAGGATATTGTACTCCCAAATTTCTCTGCTTCTTTTCCAAACCTCTGGTGAAATTCTAAGAACTTATCAATCAAAATATGTTCCTAAAAGACATTGTATTTCTATGTTACACAAAGACATGAACAACCTTAGAGTCATGCTAGAAGTTATTTATATAATAATAGAATAAAAATGTTAATCAAATAATAAAATTTTTATTTTAATTGTAGTCAGCCCTTTGTATCTTTGAGTTCTACCTTTATGGATTCAACCAACCACAGATTGACAATGCTTAAAATAAGAATAATAAAAAAGCAGGCCAGGCACGGTGGCTCGCCCTGTAATTTCAGCATTTTGGGAGGCCAAGGGGGGTGGATCACTTGACTTTAGGGGTTTGAGACCAGCCTGGGCAACATGGCGATACCGCATCTCTACAAAAAATAAAGAAATAAGCTGGGCATGGTGACACACACCTGTAGTCCCAGCTACTCGGGAGGCTCAGGCCACAGGATTGCTTGAGCCCAGAAGGTCAAGGTTGCAGTGAGCACCACTGCACTCCAGCCTGGGTGACAGAGCGAGACTGTCTCAAACAAAACAAAACAAAACAAAACAAAAAAATACAAAGTAAGAGTATGATAATAAAAATAATACAAATAAAAAAACAAGGTGACATAACAACTATTTACATAGCATTTACATTATATTAGGTATCACAAGTAATCTAGAGATGATTTCAAGTATATGGGAGGAAGTATGTAGGTTATATGCAAATACTGCACCAGTTTATTTGAGGGACTTGAGCATCTGTGGATTTTGGCATCTCTGGGGGTCCTGGAACCAAGGCCCACAGATACGGAGGGACTACTGTACTAATAAACATGGAAGGCTGGTCAGTTAACTGTTCCCCTGACCATATGCACGTTAAATGATTTCAGTGTATAACTGTAATTTCTCTTTTAATTTGGGACATATCCTCCTTCCTTTAATCTTTGGTTCCCTGAGGATGGTAGCAGGCTGTTCATTTCTGTCTCACTCTCCCTTTCCTTCTCCAGGGTGTCCTGTTGAATCCCCTCCTATGTCTTATGTGCAAACTCGTAATACCCAGGATAGTTTATTATATTTATTCTTGAATAAGAAAATATTTTAGGGAAAAGGGTAATTTAAAAAATGGAACGTACTTGCCATGAGCAAATATATTCTGTTAGTAGAGAATTATAACCACCTTATAACAATCACAGTATCCCTCATTTCCAAATGATTCTGGAATGAGTAATAATCCATATCAGAGTAAAGAAATAATTTTTCTTCAATTTAGTTAGATGATTTTTATTCACAAAAATATCTAAGTTGTTAGAAAATAGACCTTTGACTTTTAACGTGGGTTTATTTTTCAATTTGGAAAGTGCTCGTAAGTTTGTTAATGTTAAATTGGTAATTGTTGGGCTCTGAGGGGGTGCAGCATCTCCAGTCTGAGCTTATTACAGTGTAAAATATGGATTGCCTTTACCCTAATGGCCTCTGAATCCTATTACCATCCCATTAGAGAGTGTGGGATTTTAGTAATTCTGTTGTTGTTTCCAGTGGGCAGTGAATGTAATGGGGAAGGGCAGGGGTTAATGCAATTCATCTCTTTTAATACTTGTAACTCCAACTCCCTTATCACTCACTGTGGTTTCATTGGGTTTTTTTCCCCTTTCTTTCCATATCTTTAAGGCCCAATATATTTCTATATGCCTGTCCCAGCCAGAATAGTTTGGGGAGTATTTTGATGATTCTTGGGTTTAAATAGAATTTTCAGTATTAGCCTTTCATAAACTGAAGATAAACAAATAAGGTAGTATGTCCGCTTGTTGTGAAACAGCCTGTCGCTCAGAAATGTTTTCAGTGACTGTCCTTGTGCCAAGAATAGTATTGAAATGGCTCTTCAATCAAGATCATTTATAAGGCCTTTTGGAAGGAGAAGCATGATACCAGTGGGTCGGATCAATGCACACTAGTGTTCTGGGTATAATGTTTCCATGTGTTCCTGGAGACAGCTGTGTCCTGGGTGCTGGTGGTGCTAGAGAGAAGAATTGGAAAAGATTTTCAAGTGATAGAAATTAGATTCCTTTAAAGAGAAGTTTATGAGCAATAGTTAATTCCCTACATCTCCAACATGTTCAATAGATGTACATGTCTGATTATGTATCCGTGGTTTTATTCATGAAATTTGTTTTTAGCTAATACAGCTTTTTTCGGAATAAATACGAACATCAGATTACTTCTCAGTATGTCAAAACAAATTAGTTTCCCACAGTGATGCAGTGAAAGGTGTAACTATTTTCCCTTTTTATATGTCAGAAAGCATTACTGGGACTGGGAAATTCCTCCTTTTCCCCCCCTTAGCCCGTGAGCCTGGTGGTTTGCAAAGGTCTGCTTTAGTTCACAAGCATGTTCACCTAGAGATCCAGCACCTCCCTCTACTGCCATTAGTGGGAATCACATGCTGAGATCCAAAGAGGCAACCACACTCAGAAAAGACTGGGAATGGCAGGAGGTGATCAGACCATTTCAATCTGTTGAAAGTGAGTGATATTCCCAGGGCTCATTGTTCACCTTCTCAGAGAATTAAGTTTCCATATGTTTCATCATAAATGACATGAACATGCAACATAACTGCAATATGCAAATGTCCACTGGATAACGTAATAGAAAACTGGATTGGAGAGGAATTCTCCTTGTCGCCATATTCAAAATATCTTGATTGTCCAGCTGGTTATGGCTAATAGGCTAAGCCTGGTGACAGTGCTTAGGTCTATATATAACAGTAGTTTGTGTATCTGCATTGAATATTCGTGCATCACATTTCTCCTTAATTTGAGGTATCACTTATATTTCTACTCAGACTGTGAGAGCATTTCTTTCCCTCCATCGATGGGTGTGTTGTGTGAAATTCATTTTAGAATGTAATCATGTAGTGACCAATACAATTAGCTTTCATCCAAATGAATCGATATGAATAAGCATTGTTAAGGGATATTTTTTTCTTTTGATACTTAGTTACAGACTACTTTTTAAACCCATTTCTGTTTCCACAATCACTTGGAAAGCTAAAACAAAATAACAACAAAAGAAATAAAATCTACTGCAAGTATATACTGAAGTAATAATCTTTTAAAAACAGCACATATACAAAAGACCATTAGCAGAAAATTACTGAACTCATGGAAATGACATGTAGATAGAACCTATGTAGAATTACTGTTTTGCAAAGGACAATATGAGGGATTCTGGTTACTCAGCAAGTGGAACGTGGCTTTCTGTTTTTCATTTATGATTGGACGCCATTTAATTCATCTTGTCTGTTTATTCTTGGACCTTCCCTTCAGATCTCCAAAAACTATAAAAATCAGATGACAGGCCAGGCATGGTGGCTGACGCCTATAATCCCAGCATTTTGAGAGGCTGAGGCAGGCGGATCCCTTAAGGTCAGGAGTTCGAGACCAGCCTGGGCAACATGGCAAAACCCTGTGTCTACTAAAAATACAAAACATTAGCTGGGTCTATTGGCACACACCTATAATCCCAGCTACTTGGGATGCTGAGGCATGAGAATCGCTTGTATGTGGGAGGTGGGGGTTGCAGTGAACTGAGATTGTGCCACTGCATGCCAGCCTGGGCTACAGAGGGACGCTGTCTCAAAAAAAAAAAAAAAATTGGACGGTACTTATGTTTCCATTACAGAATGATGTATTTACCATTGTCACAAAGCCACACAACCTTTCATATGTTGTCTCTGTTCAGTGTTCCCTTAATGCATGATACACAAATTATTTAACTGTTGTTGAATATTACCAAACTAGTAAAGAAATTAGACTCTGTGTAAGACTAATAGTTTTATTTTTTAAACATGTATCAAAATTCAAATGTAAGTGTGAATTGTGTAGAGCACATAGGGATGCTGAGTACCACATTATGTACCATATTGTATCCAATGCTTTTGTGGAAATATTCCCCAATAAGTTTATGATAGCAATAGAAATTAGCATATTTTAAAAATATATATATTTTAAACTATAAAAGTAAAATAGCTCTTTCAGAAAATTTGGAAAATTAAAAAAAAAGAATTGAAGAGAATACAAATTATTCATAATCCCATCCAAGTTTGTTTGCTTTTAACCCACTTAAACAGGTGAATATTTAAAAAATAAAGATTGTTTCTTTCATTCATTCTTATACAGTGGAAATTCTCTTATGCATTAAATAGCACCCAGAAACATTACATTAATGTTCTATCAATGTGTATGCCTTACAAATATCATGATACTTAAAAATAACTTTCTTTAACGTTTTAATTATAAAACTAATCATATATTTAAAAGAATCTGGAAACAATATACAAACAAAAGTAAAATTATTTTGAAATGCTACTGTGAAAAGGTAAAAGCTTGAATAGTTTGATGTATCATTTTATCATCTTTGTCTATGTAATAAGTAATAATAGTAATTATTTTGTTCGATTTATATTTTAGTTATTCTACAGTTATATGCTTATCTCTTGATTTACTAACCACTGAATTCTCTGCTTGATTACGTTTTTCTTAAAAAGTCAGGTTGCATTATTTTTAGGATATAAGAAACTTCCGCTTGTTGTATTCACAGCTAATATTTTTTCCAAATAGTGTTTTTTGTTTTTCATGTGAAAATCAGTTTTGTTTTCATAAGAAGATATTTTAAATCTCGACGTAGTAAGGTCTAAGGTCTTCTTCTACTATTTCAGATATCTTGAATTGTTTCTTAGCTTTAAAAAATATCCCCATTGTAAGGTTCAATAAATGCATACTATATTTTCTCCTAGCAATTAAAAAATAATGTTATAATGACATTAACTTGCTAAGTTAATTTAGAAATGCATGTATGTATGTATGTGTGTGTGTGATATGAGGATCTATTTTCTTAAATGGTGAATCCATTACTAGATATTTGCACTATTACTATACCGTTTTGTTATTGCAAGTTTATAGTAAGCTTAATGTAATAAAAGAACCACTCCTTTTTATTTTTTTTCTCCCAGGATTGTCTTGCTTAACTTTTCATCTTGATTATTCAGTTGTATCTGTGTGTGTATGTAGAAAAGCAGAAAAATGGTGCCGTGCCTCAGTAGTATTTTTTTCCTCTTTGACTTGAGTCTCTTTAATTTGGTAAGGTTTTTTTTTTAGTCTCATTTTTGTTTCTTTGATCTCCAATAAAACATCTTTTCCATTTTGAATATGTGGGTTTTGTGTTTTGACCCACTTCTCTTAGATTTGTCTTAATCAGGCATGTCTTCCTGCAATTTTATTTTAAATACCTACGTGTTTGCATACAATGATGTAAGAAATTTCTCCCACATCTACTTTCTTTTCTTCTTGAGAAAACAATGCATATCTGTTAACAAAGTGTTCATGATATTCATCTATCATGGGCCAAGTTCATCTTTTGAAATGTAACTGCACAAAGTAAAATGCTGATCTAATATGGTTGGTCTTTATACATTTATGTCAGTAATAATTGCACTAAGCAAGCAAGAGAGTTCTCATTGCTCTAGCTTCCCCATGATAAAATTTTGTAAGATGTAACCTATAGAAAGCCAGTCTAGTGCAAAGCTCTGCAAAGAAAGGGTTCCTTGGCGGAGTAAATTTGAGAATTAATTCATACAATAGCCATTTTTTGCCAGTTTAGAATAACTATTATCATATTAAAAGCTCTGACAAGTTCAACAATAAAGACTTGTTTGGTTTATTTGAACCCATCTTCTCCCAGATTTAATGTATGGCATAAACATTTGCTATTTTTTGAAGACAGAGAATATTATTTGGTTTGGTGGTTTGCATTTTATTGAGGGGTAAATATATAATCTATTACTCAACCTAGGAACTTACATTGAATACTCAAATCGGGCAGGCTTTCTTCCAATTAATTTCAGTTTCCGGTGAGTCTTGTTTCTTTTCAGTGTACAATGGAAGGTAATTCTAATCAGATCTTAAGAGACAGTTCTCAAGGCATTTCAGTCATTGGCCATTTATTTGATGATTAGTAGTGGTTGTAGTTGAAGTAGGCAGTATTATACAATTATCATACATAGTAGCTCTATAACATCTTGCAAATAAATTAAACTCTATATATTAGTTTTTATTTTTTGTAAAATGGGAAGAGTATCCTGCAGGAGCTTGTGTTCCACAGAAAGGATGCATATATAAAGCCCTAACCCTATTTCTGCCTAGAACAGCCACTCACAGAATGGTAGTTGGCATTCTTAATAATCATTGACAAGAAAAGTTAGCAGGATATATCCCCTGCTCTGATCCTTCTAAACAATGGTGCAATAAGAAGTAACAGTTTCATAGTGCTTTGCAATTTGCACATATTTTTATGTACGCTGTTGAGAGTGTAAGCATCAAAATAAAATACGAGAACTGGAAAATACAGTGAGGGAGCTGAGATCAAGTGATATGGCATTTGCCAGGAGGCGGTTATTCCATGCCACAGTATACACCAATACGGAATGAGGGCAAGCGTTCATTCCTTCTAATGAGGACTTTACCTAGGTTGGGCACTGAAGGCTGTCACACAGTTGGATGGAACTGAATCAAAACGGTATCATGTAATCCCAGCACTTTGGGAGGCCGAGGCGGGCGGATCAGAAGGTCAGGAGATGAGACCATCCTGGTCTAACTTGGTGAAACCCCGTCTCTACTAAAAATACAAAAAATTAGCCGGGCATGGTGGCGGGCGCCTGTGGTCCCAGCTACTCCGGAGGCTGAGGCAGGAGAATGGTGTGAACCCGGGAGACGGAGCCTGCAGTGAGCCGAGATCGCGCCACTGCACTCCAGCCTGGGCGACAGAGCGAGACTCGGTCTCAAAAAAAAAAAAAAAAAGATATCAAAGTTCAGTTCCTCAGCTCCAAGTGCTTGCTGAGTTCGGCTTCTTCTCTGGTAACCCTCTTATGGAATGTGATTTTAAAAGCATCCCAAAGTTGTAAGTACCTTTGTGTTGTGTTGACACCTGATTCATCAGTGGGCAAACATTCTGCTGTTGTTATGGAGATCTATTTTATCCCCCTGGAAGAGAAGCCCCAGCTCAGCAAGAGCGGTGTGGAAATGTTGGGAAACCCCTTTATTACTTTAAGCCTGGACTATTGTATTTCTCCATTTGTGGGTCTTCTAAACTGGGTTATTTATAGGGTGCAACTTAAGAGAACAAGGCAGCCCGGAGCCTTCCTGACATTTTGTCCCTTCAGCATATTTAAAACCATCAACTCAATCCTTATATTGTTTATCCAGAAAATTTTACATTGATTGTGAAGTTGTTCTACTCACACAAATGGTGCCTCCGAAATGCGATTTCATTCTACCTGTCTCACTGATTTTTCTTTTGCCAAACCCTGGTCCCTTCTAAAGACTTAAATTTGGAAGCTTTTGGTATTGTGCTGTGAGCTTGAGGTGGGCATATTCAAAGTTATGTGGACTAGTTTTAGGTTTGATTGTATTTTTACAGATAAGCTCTTATTTACTTAAATAAAATACATATTCTTTACCAATAAGAAAAACATACATTCGATTTTTTGTTTTTTTTTCTGTTATACACGTCGTATCCAATGTGATTCCAATATAGATTCCAGTATTTTTCTAGGCATATCATATAAAAAAATGTTTAATACAATGAGATTTATATCATACTTATTACTTATTACTTAGTAATATCATATCTTATTACTTATTATATTACTTAATATCATACTTTTTACTTGTTACTTAGTAGCCTACTTTTAACATTAATGTTATTGTGGTTTTTTCTTTGTTTTAAAAACTTTATTTTAATAATTGCCTAATATTTTCTTTTATAAACTGTGTGATTCATTTAGTTCATTTGGAAATTATTCCTTAAGTAAGATTTATCAAGTGCTCTCACTTTGCATGGTCCTGCCCCTAGCTTCTGAAGGTATAGTAACAGATAAAGATAGATACAGCTCACTTCCTGTGGAATTAATTCTGTACTGTTGGATATTGGCTCTCCCTTCACTTTAGAGTATTATTACAAAACAGATGACTTTGAGTTTTAATCGAATCACTGAAGAATATTTGATCTGACCCTCTCTGTTCATTTGTGCTAAGAAAACAATTGTTTTTCTAAAAGGGTCATCACCTTGGAAAAGCTTTCCATGTTCTGCCCTCTTTTGTAGACCTTCTTCTTCTGATCATGTACCCTGGCTTGGTCATTTTCTTATGGACATAAATTCTGCCTTTCCCCTTGGGCCATGTAAAATAAAATTTCTTTGAACTGCATTTGGAGATTTTAAGCCCTATAAACCTTGGCCCTTTGCCAAATTGCATTTAGCCACCAGCTTAGTCCAAGACCACAGAATCTGTGTCCATTGCTCTAGGCTTCTACCTATCTGGAAAGAGAAGTTAGGAATGAGAACTAAATTAAAGTTGCAAATATTTATCCTTATCTTCACTGTAAGCTCTGGATTTGCCTTTAGATGATAACGCGAATACTCCATGCTTTGGGTCTGTCCACTCTGTTAATAGAAATACTCCTGAAATTGGGAAGAATGTCTCTGGTTATGAGCACTTCTTCTTGGTGTTGAAGATAAACCACCATTATGGATCTTCGCATTTCTTTTCACAAGCATTCCTGGCATGGGTCCTCATAAAGCAAGAGTACTTGCTACTTTCTTCTCTCTCATCTCAGTGAAATATCCATGTTGTGGGCACAACATGCCAGTAATATCACGCAGCTGTCATTGGGTGACAACCACATGTAGATTTAGAGATGACTGAGGTACCTGTCTTTGCTGAAATGTGACGTTCCTCATGCATACTTAGACTCTTTTCATGAACATTCTTTAAGTTGTATGTTCCCTGCTTGATGGAAATGAACATTGTATAAAATTGAAGCAATTTAAAAATATACAGTATTTAAGAAAAACTCAAATTCCTTAAATATGTTAGTGGATTGGAAATCTGGCTTGATGCACCCACTACTAAAATTAAACTGTATTAAGATCAAATCATACAATGCCAGGTGTCAGCTTTCTGTTCCTTCTGTCTTTAGCCATAGAAGTTGTATTTCCCATTGATAGATAACATCAGACTTTGCACCTAAATGCAATATGTGAGATGCAAATTTGAGAAAGCACATGGTATTTTATTTTAATCTTTAAAACATATAATCTACAAAAATATAATGCTTAGTCTAACCCACATGGCAATGTAGTAGCTGAATATGGCTCTAGAAATGTGGGTTGTCATGAAACAAGTCTCTCTTCTAGATATTGGAAATCAGATTCTATCAGGACATTCAATTTAGAAATAGTGTTTGCATCCAAATGTCCTTCTGTACAGATATGTAATTTCCATGTTTTATTTGATATAAATTACGATCTTTTTATGTGTTAAAAAGAGCAATCTTTAAAGCCTAGAATCAGAATTGAATGCTTGTAATGTAATTGCAATTTTGAGGCATTCTTTGTTATTTATCTTTATAGGGTCAGGGATTCAGATAGCAAAGGAGAGAGGATTGTGCACTTCGGTGTCTTTTCAAATAGAAAGAACTAACCTCAAGCAGGGATTGTCTGTCTTCGATCATATGTTATCCCAGATGACTAAGAGGAAAATCTGATCTGTTCACTTATGCCACACTATTTTTGATACACCAAAGCCCTTGCAATTTTAGTTACAAACACAGATTAGGAAGTGAAAGGTTTATTGTTGCTGGCAGTTTGAAATGCATTATGTTTGTCCTGACCCCAGCTCAAATGAAAATAAAATGGTTCCAAATCTTCTAATGGTCCTGCAACTGAAATTACTCGTTTGAAACTGCCAGGACTGATCAGTGCAAAATCAAGCAGCCCTTTCTGGGTCCTTCATTTGGAGAACATCAATTTCAAGGTTTTAAGATAATCATCTCACCTTATTATCAGATAAATCTTCTTTTACATGAGCAGCTACTATCTCTCAAGACAGCCTCTCTCTTATTAAAAAGGGAAAAGGAGGGAAAAGCTACCAGGGAAAGAGACAATCAGAAGAAATGTCAGTAAAATGGAATCAAAAGACTATAAGATGTAAAATTACTTTTTACCTTTGTTAGTCATTTAGAATCACAGAAACTCTAAGGTGCCAAGAAATATCGAGCCCAAAGCTGGCTTTTGAAATAAGAGGAAACTGAGGCCCAGGGAAACAAAATGACTTACTCAGCAAATTGGGATGATGGAGGAGATGGAACTGACTGGATTTTGTCCCACGATCAAGGTTTTTGACATGAAGTCTAACCTCAGCAAGATTCACAGCAAACAGACGTATTCTGAAACAAAAGATTAATTTTCAATCCAATTACTTTCTCAAAAAATACTAGCCCTCAAGTATTCATGAGATACGTCTTGTATTGCTGTTCTCATTGAGGAGGATAAATAGAGAGCCATTTGGATTTCATTAGTTGTTTAGTATTCCTTTAGCAATTTCAGACTTATTTGTGTCTGAGGAAGGAAGCCTCTTATATCAAAACATGACACACAAACTAACAGCTGGTTTTGACATTGAACTTCAGATCTAGGGTTGGTAAGAGTATTTGCACTTCATGTTTGTAATGTACAAATAGATCCTTGTTTAAATCCTCAGCAAGAACAGCCTTGTGTAAAGCTTTATCCACCGTGTTTCCCTTCCCTCTCCTCCCCCATAAAATAAAGGAAGAAAAACTTCATTGCAGTCACTAAGCATGGGGATTACTGGAAAGACAGAGTGACTGTTTGGTTTAAATGTAATTTCAGTGTGTAAATGTTCACATCTACCTAAGGATATTGTTAATGGAAGCAAAACCTAACCCCCCTTATTTGGTTTTGCCCTTTAGACTTGAATTTTTCTCCTAACGCTACTTTGTTCAGCATACCCCAGTCCTGTTCATGTGATGGCAAGTTCTATGTTAGATGGTTCAACAACTATTGGGGGTGCGAGAGGAATAGCAACAGTGATTAGTGCTAATTAGGTGCCAGACAGTTTACTGTCATTATCTGAAGTAAACATCAATAACTCTGAAAAGTAAATATTGTCCCTATTTTCTAGATGAAGGAACAGAGGCCCCGAAAGCCTGAATATGGTGCCCCACAGTCGGAAGCAGGAGGTCTGGCTTTGACTCTGTCTAACCCTGTTCTCTCCTTCCTACTGGACTGTCCCCCCAAGGACCTCCCTACAAACCCTCAGTTCCAAGAATGTCTTGGGCCAATTCCCATTAATTACATTGAACTACTTTCTATTGTTTCATCAGTAAATTTTCTGTGTTAATGGTAAAAAATAAAAAATAAAAATGCAGGCCGGGCACGGTGGCTCACGCCTGTAATCCCAGCACTTTGGGAGGCTGAGGCGGGTGGATCACGAGGTCAGGAGATTGAGACCATCCTGGCCAACCTAGTGAAACCCCATCTCTACTAAAAATACAAAAAATTAGCCGGGCGTGGTGGCGGGCGCCTGTAGTCCCAGCTACTCGGGAGGCTGAGGCAGGAGAATGGTGTGAACCCGGGAGGCGGAGCTTGCAGTGAGCCGAGATCATGCCACTGTACTCCAGCCTGGGCAACAGAGCTAGACTCTGCCTCAAAAAAAAAAAAAAAAAAAAAAAAAAAAAAAAAAAAAAAAAAAAAAAAAAAAAAAAGGAAAAAAAAGAAAAAAAATGCAGAGGCATCAAGAGATAACTCTTCATCCATCAGGATTTCTGCATTTGGTTTGGAAGAAAGGTTTTCTCCAGCAATCAGTTCACCTTCGGGGGACACAAAACGTGGATAGAACTGGAGGTCCCAAGAGCACCTGAAGGGGACAGTTCAGAGCCTGGCTTTTCTAAATCCGGCTGCTTACGGAAAAAGTTCATGAGCTCAGTCCTTCAGTTTTCAGTCCTCACACACTTGGAGTTATGATGATTTCTCCTGGCCCAAATACTGACACTAGGACAAGAGTTGCTGGGGCAAACTTGCCATAAATACCCCATACATATTTCTTTTCTTTTTCCTTTTTTTGTTTTTTTTTTGAGACACTGTTTTTCTCAGTTGCCCAGGCTAGAGTGCAGTGGCACAATCTGAGCTCACTGCAGTCTCCGTCTCCTAGTTTCAAGTGATTCTCCTGCCTCAGCCTCCTGAGTAGCTGGGACTACAAGGTATGTGCAACCACGCCTGGCTCATTTTTTGTATTTTTAGTAGAGATGGGGTTTCACCATGTTGGCCAGGCTGGTCTCAAATTCTGGACCTCAGGCAATCCGGCCTCAAGTGATCTGCCTGCCTCGGCCTCCCAAAGTGCTGGGATTACAGGCGTGAGCCACCACGCCCCATCCCCATATGCAACTTCCACGAAGCTTTTGAGAACATGTAAAATTTTCCTTGAATACTGGGACTGGTTCACTTTAAACAGAACAGATAAAATAGGCATTTGACACCATAAGGAGTCAGGGTGGTGGGGAGCAGGTGAGAGGACAGCAGAGAGAGGAATGATAATTACAGTGCTACTAATATGTATGTAATTTTATGTTATTACATTATAATTAAGATTTGTTTTGTCACACTTTAATATCTGAATGCTGTATTACTTTTAAACTTATATATGCATGTCATAGTTCCATATTTTCATAGTATTCTGTACAAATCTCTCCCACCACACTAACCACATTCTCTCATAATTACACACCCACATGCATACACACATGTGCATGCATGTGCACACATATATACTGCTTTCACTGGGCTGTGTTTTTCACCTATAGTTCTTTACTGCCTGGCATATTCTGAGTAGACAGGCAATGTTGACTGAAAGAATGAATGAACAAACCTGTGAATAACAGGATACGACACAATCACACCCACATTCCATGAGTTTAGCTGCATTAACCCTTTTTGGAGTCAGAGAGATTGGTCCACGGGAGACCAGTGAAGCATGAAGGAGTGAGGCAAATCTGGCACATGGACATCATATGTGGGCCACTGTCTGTTAACTTTCCATTTTTACTTTACATACCAGGAGAGCAGATTGATATTGCATTTTAATTGTGTATATTAGAGGAAGGCATATGGTTACAACATTCTCTTATTTACCTTCTGGAACATGAAATTTGTCATTTTGTTCCCAAAATAAAGGATTGAAGGGAGAGTGCCTGCTTTTTACACAAGTTCAATTCTCCCTCATGTGCAAGTCTCCTGAGATGTGTAGCAAGTCTGTGCCAACATGAGGCTGGCACCATTTTCCTATTGCCATGGTGATCTCCAGCTCTCCTGAAATCTCAAGGGGGACTATGATATTTTAAAAGCAACTTGAATTTTGGTAATTAAAAAGGCTGCAAAGAATAATCTTTCTACATTTTGCCAGCTTGGGTAAATATGGATAGCAAGTGATGTCTAGAGAAGAAGGGTATTACTGTGCTTTATTACATGGGTGACCCCGTGTTAGAAAATGAAAACCATCATGAAAGTTATGTATGGAGTATTTATGGCAATTCAGAAACCTACTGTGAAATTTAAACTACGTCTAATCACAACCTTCCTACAAACAGCTACTCTCTTTCCTGGAGTCACTAGTATTTTAACTTAAAGGTATGATCATCAGAGTATTTTTTTTGTTTTTTTTTTTTAATGTCGGAGGCAATGCATAATAATGTAAATGCTGGCAGTTATCAAAGTAAAGGAGAAAAAAGTGATTCTCTTAAACTGGAAATTAAGTTAGACAAGCATAATTTATACTGCAGGTTAATCACTCCCTCCCCCATCATGAAAGTTCTTACATTAAGAGTTCTTTTGAACTTCATTTAAGCAACTATGCTCTCCTAGCAAAGCCTCAAAGATTAAAGGGCTTTGTTTCACTTGAGAAGACAGTTGAAATTTTTTTAGGCATTCTTTTGAGCTATAAAATAAATGCTTGGAATAAATGAACATGGAAGCAAACATTAAAAGGCAAAACAGTGTATGGGAGAGAAACCCAGGCTAGTGGAAAGAGAGTGCCTTCTTGTATCTTTGTGCATAACTTTGTATATAGAATTTATAGCGGAAAATGATCAGCAGTTTAAGGTAGGGCTTGGGAAATTTTGGGGGCTGAGTGTGTGTTGTCTTATTAGGTAGGGTATGAAATCTTCAACGACAGAGAAAGAGAAAGGGTGGAACAATCCTCTTAAATTAGGAACTTCACAAACAAATGCAGATTCCCAATTTGCAGATGGGCATTTTAATTGATTTTTTACAAAACCACCTACAACCTAATGTTTCAGAGTTAAAAGTAAACCTTATAACTCTCAAGTGCTGTTTCTTCCACATAATTCAAACCTGATTATATCTGAACAAATCACCAACTGGAAGTGAAGAATTTTCTATAGATCAGTTTGATTCCATTGGGAAAATACTGCCAGCAAAAATAGTTTGGCGGTCCCCGTGGCAAAACTTAGAAACCTGTTTTCTTGTTTTGAATCCCTCTGGGTAAGAGCCCTTACCATGTTGCTCATAATCTTATGTAATGCCATTTTTAGCTAGTATGACCTGAAGTGGAATAGCCAGATGGTTTAGTTGGGGTTTTTTATTTGTTTATTTGATTGATTTTGTGTTGTGTTTAGCACAGAGATTTGGTGATTTTTTTAGAAAATCGTTCACTGCTTTTTGATTAGTGAAATATTCTATGATAGCTGACAGATGACTTGTGGAGTATAAAAGCACAGTGAAGTGGCTGAGACTATCATTAAAGGTTTCATGGCTGGGCGTGGTGGCTCACACCTGCAATCTCAGCACTTTGGGAGGTTAAGGCAGGCAGATCACTTGATGTCAGGAGTTCAAGACCAGTCTGGCCAACGTGGTGAAACCCCATCTCTACTAAAAACACAAAAATTAGCCAGACATGGTGGTGGGTATCTGTAATCCCAGCTACTCGAGAGGCTGAGGCGGGAGAATCACTTGAACCCAGGAGGCGGAGTTTGCATTAGCCAACACTGCGCCCCTCTACTCCAGCCTGGGTGACAGAGCGAGACTGTCTCAAAAACAAAAAGTTTCATTATGTTGTTTCATTTATAGGATACATGGAACTCAGAGGAGAAAAAGTCTTCCCAAGGCTATTTTATTGCAAAAATATGTTAATGTTCAGACTAGGCTGATAACTTTTTCCTTATATATTCTCCCTAATGGTATGTTCCTGTATTTCCTGTTTTATTCTATGCATTTAACTGAGTATTGGATTTTTACATTAAAAAATGTGTTTATGAAATTAGAGAAGATTGATTTGGGCAGCAAATTAGAAACTTTTTTGTTAATAGAGAAAGCATTTAGTGTGATGTACTTGCTCTTTTCTACATAAAAAATAATGTTTTTCTTAATTTTAAGGACGGTTCTAAGTAAAATCTACACCACTTAAAAGAGAGTTTTAGCATCCCCCATTGCCTTGTAGTTTTTCTTTTCCTGAAAATAGATCCACAAATGTCATAAATTAGTCTACAGATTTTACCTTATTATGCTTCCTCCTTCAAAAAATATGCAGGAAAGTGATTATATGTGGCGTTCAACTCGGGGCTGATGAGTTGGTTCTAATTATTAAGGCAGACATAATGAGATGAAAACAACTCTTTCTCTAGGGCCTCAGAGGCGTTTTCAGTCACTACCATAACCCTGTCATGCTGGGTTAACCGTTTTCTGCCCAAGTAGATGTCAACACAATTAATTTCACAGTTTCCTCAGCTGATACAGTTAGGGTTCATTTGCTCATCTGGGCAAGAAGATCCACATACGTTAAGGGTAGAATTGATTTCTGGGTGTTTCCTAGACAGATGAGACAATGTGGAAAATAGACATTTATCTTTATATGTCACTAAATGGCATTTTCTCTCTTTTTCATTAGTCCTTAAACATACTTTTGTTCGATTATTTGGCATTGCCATTTGACATTCATGGCATAATTTATTCACTCATCAAAGATTTACCAAGTGCCAGCTTTATGCAGGACCTTTTGCCAAGCTCTGAGGTTACAGCAAGCGCAAAGCAGAAAAGCCCTGCCCGTGTGAAGTTTTCAATCCATTTGGGCAGTAATTGCACCAATATACATAATTAACAGAAAAATGTAAGACCCCACTAGATAATTTGCACGCTACTGGTACTTGTTCTTTTCTCCTGGTATGATAAATGCTTGCTTGCCATTGGAGAGTATTCAGTAGAACGTCCTGGCCCACAGTGACGAAAACATTCTAAACTCACATTTCTAAGACAGTAGGCACTAGCCACATTTAGCTATTGAGAACTTTAAATGTGGTAGTGTGACTGAGGACTTGAATTTATAATTTTCTTTAATTTTAACTAATTTAAGCTGCCACAAGTGGTGAGAGGGATTACCATATGGGACAATGCTGGTCTACAATTCATCATCTTATTCCTTGCATATATTTTACACCTGAAAACAGCACTTGGCCAGCATAAAAACAGGACAAAGTATACACAAGTTTAATTTAGCATTTACTCCGTGAGCTTCAAGGAGTGCTTTCAAAGAGCAAGAGGATCCAGGAGAGAGTAACTGTGTTTTTGAATATTTGCTAAGAAATTTGAGA
Source organism: Hylobates moloch (assembly GCF_009828535.3). Taxonomy (NCBI): domain Eukaryota; kingdom Metazoa; phylum Chordata; class Mammalia; order Primates; family Hylobatidae; genus Hylobates; species Hylobates moloch. The sequence goes on from NW_026652281.1 coordinate 144,703,047, forward strand.
TAATGTCCTTGATTTTAGTGTGTTCATAGATTACAAACTAATCTTTAATTTATGTCTGGAATACTGTACCTGGTTGGGATATTTTAGAACTCCAATTTCTTATTCATTATTGTTACCCTATGAATCACTGAGATAATATATTAACTTAGTTGATTAATATAATTTATTGCTATAAATCTTCCCCTTTTGCTTATGTTAGTGCTTAGTAAAAATTGCAAACACACTTTCCCCAGAGTTGTATTCAATATCATTCCCCTGCAACCAATTTCTAATGCTCATTTCCTAGAGTATATCTATTGCTTAATAATGGGAAAAAAGGAAAGGAACTGGGGATGGTGAAGGATGGCAGGAGGAAGAGGAAGGGGAAAGGAAGGAAAGGGAGAGAGAAGAAGGAGAAGACGATGGGGTATTATTGGATAGAAAAAAAACACAGAGAAGGTAGCTTTTCTTGCCAGGAAACGTGGGAAGGTTTTGGCCATGAATACTGCTATGATCATTAAAGTTGCTGTCATATTTCTGTCCTCTAGCATTTAGATCTCCAGATTCCTTTCCCCTGCAGGTTTGTAGTACTGAGTATAATAGAGTGTTTTTAGACCCTGCATTCCTCAGCTGCTTCTTGTTTGTTTCTCATCTATTTCTCGCCAAAGAAGGAAAAATGAGCTAAACAATTTTCTGCTCCTTCCCCTTTCCAATTGGCGTCGAGGACCTTTTAACTCACTGCCTCATATGAAACTCATTGCTGGCCATCTGCAAGAAACTCATTGCTGGCCATCTGCAAGACAGAACTATGACGTGTGTGTGTCACCTCTCCACTCACGCCTTCATATTGTCTCATTATCTGTATTTTTTTATTGATGAGGGCAGAGCAAAGAAAAAATATTTCTCTATCAATTTCTGCTGAAGAGTGAGTATTTTTGGTCACGGTTAGGTCCAGTAAGCTTTGGGGGTTTGGGGGTTGGAGAGTAGATGTTGTTGAGACTATTTTAGATGACTTGCTCAAGTCCATTGAAAAAGAAACTACTTCTTTGTGAATGCATTTAAACTCACATAAATCCATCTATACTTTCAAGTGATATAAATGTTATATAGATGATGCATTGGTTTTTCTAGTTTCTGATGACACAGAGAAAGAAGGAGAGAAAAAGACAAGGCAACTTCAATAAGTGGAACTTATATTTTGTCAGGCAGTGGAGCATGGAAGGAGACTGAAAATAAATACATAAACAAGGGACAAAAGAAAATTTCATACAGATAAAGGCTAAAAATAAATACAGAGTAGTGTGGTAGTAAGTGGTTATGAGGAGGGCTTCCTTAAAGAGAATGGTCATGAAAGTTCTCTTAAAAACAGGAGCATTTGAACTTACTGTGGGTAATGGAAGAAGCCTGCCATGGGAATAGCTTTCCAAGGAACATCAAGAATAAGAATTATAAGATGGGTATGATTCTGACACTTTAGAATCTCAGTTAGAAAAACACATATGTGAGATCGGGCCACTGCACTCCAGCCTGGGTGACAGAGCAAGACTCCGTCTCAAAAAAAAAAAAAAGAAAGAAAGAAAAACACGAATGTAACCAGTTGACCAGTTGGCTGACGTGACAAGAAGAGAAAGAGTGGTGTGAGAGAAGGTTATAGAAACTGAGCCATCACTAGTTCCTCAAGCACCTGGAATGTCATTTGTTCTTGTTAGGGGCTAGTAATCAATTAATAGAACACCGGGTTTCCTAAATTCCATTAGATATGGTGAGATTTCATTGGTGATACTCAAGCCAGAGGTGTTTCCTTGAATTGCTTAATGTCATCTATTTCGGAGGAAATCCGTGTTGGTTTTCAGATATCACAGACCATTTCTGGGAGTTAAAAGTAGTGTCCAGGTTAAGAGATACTTACAGGATGTTTAAAAGTATTCTTGGCTGGGCACAATGGCTCACACCTGTAATCCCAGCATTTTGAAAGGCCAAGATGGGTGCATCATTTGAGCTCAGGAGTTTGAGACCAGCCTGGGCAAGATAGTGAAACCCCATCTCGACAAAAAAATAAAATTAGCTGGGTGTAGTGGCATGCACCTGTGGGCTCAGCTACTCAGAAGGCAGGGGTGGGAGGATTGCTTGAACCCAAGAGTTCCAGGCTGCAATGAGTTGTGATTGTGCCACTGCATTCCAGCCTGGCTAACAGAGTCAGACCTTGTCTCAAAAATAAAATAAAATAAGAGTAGTCTTTAAGATCATAGAATCAGTTTGAGGAATAGCAGTAAAGTTGAACTTTCTCATCAGTGATGATGTTGAGGAGACAGGAAGTACCTGCTGAGAACAGAGTTCTTGCTGGTAAGACATAGAAGGAATGATTACAACATAGAGTGAAAATGAAAACTGTTGTAAGTGCCTGATTTTTCATTAAGCACCTCATTTAATTGATCTGGAGTTTCAAGTAGCATATGTCTGTGTTTTGGAGTTTATTTTAGGGGTAAGGTACACATTTCCCCATTTAATAAACAGCTGCCTGCTGTAGTGGGGCACACGTATGTATCTGGGACTCCTGATTGGAGTGAAATAAAACAATACTAGCCTTCTTTCTGATTTTCTTAAAATAACTAAATTTAAAAAGATGAAAAGAGGTAGATGAGAGTAAAAGAAAAAAATAAAAATATGAAACAACAGTAAGATCTTTCGATCTTGTTTACTACTAAAATAATATCTGGTACATAGGAAATGATCAGAAATATTTACCAAGAAAGGTAGAAGGTGTAGGTAGGAAATGAGTCTGTTCTCTGCAATGAAAACTGCAGCACGTAAAATAGCATAAGCCTTCACTTTTAGCCTTGAAACTCAAATTGAATAGTTAATTAGTGAATTACCATTTCATTGATGAAATGGGGCAGTGGGGCATTTTTTTTCAATCTCTTCCTTTGTATTATGAATCTATACAGAAGATTGATGTGGGTTTGGATCATCATCATGAGGCTTTATTTTAAGCAGCTTAATCACCGTTAATCTTTTGGGGTATCTTTCTTGTGATCTAAGTATCTAGTAGATCTCCTTGTCTATAAATAATTTCTTATGTTGGATTAGGGTTTCTATAAGACTTCTCATTTAAAAATTCCCTACTATTTTCTCTGTCTGAGAAAGAGTATGTTTCTGATACCTGGAGCATCAGGAGGTCATCAGGATAGAAATGAGACACATCAATGTGTTCCTTCAAACTGTCATTGGTGAGCATGTGCAGTGACCCAGGTCTTTTGGCAGATGCCAGGGATATAAGCAAACCTAGGATCAGGCATCTGGTGGTTTGCAGACTAGTAGGAGGGAAAAATGCAGAACTATTAAGTGGTATAAGGTGGTAAAGGCACCATGAATGAAGTCTGTCAACAATGCAAACAGAGATGGAATGATTGATCCTACTTGCACAGATTAAGAAAGATTTCACACAGCCAAACTTTGAAAGATATTGTGGAAACAAATAGGAAGATGATATTCTAGGCAAAGGGATATGGTTTGATCAAAGACTTGGAGGCATGAGGCAAGGTGTGTTTCTTGAACTGCAATTAATGACAAGGTCATCCCTTGTCAGTGCAGTGAAAGATGAAATCTAAGATGCTGTCCAGGCCAGATCACGCATATGCTCCTAAAACATACTGAGCATTTTCCACTTTCCCCATGACTGCAGGCCATGGGGAGTCATTAAAGGGCCTTAAGCAGAAGAACATACGATTCCATGTTCATTTTTATTTTTAAGGGCCATTTTGATAAAATAGAGCATGGAAAGAGCAGTAGTCATTTAAAAAATTCTTTTTTATATTTATTTATTACTGAATATTAAGAACCTAGTATGAATCAGCCTTTGTCTACATGCATGGTATAAGGATATGAACAAAGAATAAACATTCAGTGTTGAGCACGCTATGACCTTCAGACACATCAGATGAAATATCACATTATCCAAAAAGGGCCAGTGAATAACTGTTCATCCCAAAGTTCTCTGTTTAAATATAGTCTTAGGTCCTCAGTGAGAAGTGTTCCCCTGGAGTCACTGCTGCTGAGCATAATTAGGCCACTTGCATGCAAACTTGAGGAGTATGTGTTATACAAGTCCTTATTTTCATCGGGTAGAGTAGGTATCACATGGTGGCCAGTTTCAACATCAAATCCAGTGTAACTCTGTAATGGGAACTCAATTTTGAACTGCAGGTATGTATACATTTAGTACATCCACACTCTCGTGCTGTAATTACATCTGATCACGTACCAGGTAAATTGATTGGCTGTTTTCTCCCCTCGCTGTTTCTCATAGATTATAGGCACTGGAGAGTCCTCATCATCTCCTGAAGTGGTTCTTTCCTGGGAATGCGCATCAGGATCACGAAAGGAGCTTTTAAAAAATATGCATATTTGGGTGTCGCCCAGAAGAGTCTGGTTCCCAGGTTAGGGATAGAGCCCAGGGAGATTTGTAGTGTTAAAAGCTTCCTCAGGGGGCTTCTCATGCATTTACCCCCTTGGAAAACCACTAATTCTAATCAGATATCTCTTACAACACAACAAAGACATAGCTTGTTAGAGCCCGGACTAAAACTCCAGTTCCCTGAAGCCCAGCCCAGAGCAATTTCTGTTATATTATCTCTACCTGTGTTCGTTCAGGCTGCCCTGGACCTTGAGCCAAGACCTCTGTGTTTGCACTCCTTTAATCTGGATGGTGATGGCAGGAGGAAAACTGCAATCTAAGTGCACTCGTCAGCTCCAGCTGCTGTAACAAAATATCATAGACTGGGTGGTTCAAACAACAGACACTTGTTTCACACAGTTCTGGATTCTGAAAGTCTGAGATCAGGGTGCCAGCATGGTCAGGTTTTTGATGCCCTTGATTCTCAAATGGCAAGGAAGTTGGGGGAGAAGGGGACATGGGGAGGGAGGAGAGGGGCAGAGAGGGAAAGGAGGGATGGGAAGAGACAACTCTTTCTGGTCCCTTCTTACAAAGGCACTAATCTCATCATCAGGACCCCACTATCATGACCTCATCTAAACCTGACCATCTCAGAAAACCTCACCTCCAAATGCCATCACATTGGAGGGCTAGGGCTTCAATATATGAATTTGGGGAAAGCACCAGCATTTAGTCCGTAAGGCTAAGAGGGTAGTTCCCAACCCCGACTACATATTAGAGTCATTTGGGAACTTTTAATAAAATACTGATGTTCTGGGCCTAGCCCACGAGATTTGCATTTAATGCTTGCCAGGCCTAACTCTTCATCCTGTTAGTGATGTAATTTTACTTAAAGCCTAAATTTTTTCATCTTCAAAATGGGAATAGTGTTACAAACTATGCTGAAGATTACATGAGATTACAGATATCAAAAGGGTTTCTCATCTCTAAAGTATTGTAAAAATATCATTTTCACCTTAATTAACCCACTTTCTTTCATTGATGAGCAGCTTCAGGTGAAATCAGTATTTCAAGATTTATATACCAGAGCTTTAAAGACCAGGTTTTCTGGTAGCCTTGAATTGGAACTGCTGCTCTCCTGAATATATCAGGAAGGCAATCCAGCAAGAGGGCATAGCTTAAGGGTCACAAATTTAAATATCTACAGGGCCCAGGCAGGTCATATAAATGAGGAAAGAGAGGGCTGGCTCTAGAAAAATCATTCACTGCTTCATTCGGCGCTCCGAGTCACTTCTAATTGCAATACAGTAGAGAGAAATGTCTCTCTACTATTAGAACAGTAATAGTGCCAATATGGTGACAAATGGCAGCTGGCATTTGCCTCTCAGGACTGGGAAAACAGAGGCTGAATGCCCCACTGAAAGGGGCAGCTGTTTATACTCATCCCAGCGCTGCTTGATCATTGAGTTTTGTTCTCTCAGAGAATCCAAAATCCAGGCTTGTATGTAAAAGCTCCTGATACTTAAGTGTTAGTAGCTAATATAAAAAACAAAAACAAAACAGGGAGCATTTCACAGGCTAACATTGACTGGTATAAATAACACATATGTGGAGTTTGAATGTTTCTTGTGTGCCCCATTTGGCCTGCACACTGTCAGTTGATGACCATTACTTTGGGCCTTGTACTCTACCTCGCCCATCAACTAAGCCATTGTTTTTCACATATATTGTTTATCCACAAACAAAATGCATTGCTGTGCTGGCACCCAGTTGGCAGTTTCTGGCATGGATCCTTATTTCCTTTTACTGAATTGTCTTGCATTTGTTTCTAGGGATGATAGTCATTCATGCTATCAATATTTACTGAGCAGATACTGTGCTAGATAAGAATGCAAAACTCAACAAGATAGAGTCCCTGCCCTGTGTTGCTTACGGTCTAGTCTAGGCGATACGCCCAGTGTAATAATGAGGCCTCAAAGAATATCACAGAATACAGAATGAAGATAGCTAACCCACCCGCCCCTACATAGCCCATTGCTTTTATTCTTTTTATTAATAACTGAAAATGTACTTCCTTTTCTTTTACCCAGTTTTTTTCCCTTTTGTTTTAGAGCTCTGGGCCAACATATTGAGCCTAGTGTGTGAAGACCACATCCTAGCATGTGATGCCACATCCTTTGGCTCTTTTGATGCTTAGGAAATATTTGGTGCCCAGAAGGTCATGCTATAAAACTAAAAGTCATATCACCCAATCTCGTGCTAATACTTAATATTGTCAATATTTTACTTATAATGCATAATATGAAAAAGCTACTTTCAGCCAGGAACAAAGCTCCCTGGGTGCATTTGGTTCAACATGAGGCCCTAGTTTTCATATTTGTTATTCTGGTTTTTGGTGCTCAGAGATGCCAAGTGACTCATCTTGGGGACTGTCTCTTGTAGCAGGCATCTCTCCAGGGGAGTGTCTCCCGAACTTTGAGATGGTTATCTGTTAATCGAAGGAAAAACAAGTTGTGAAAGTAGGCCATGTGCACCACCGATAAACACGAAAATTTCGTTGGCAAGAGCCCTCCTTTCCTTGCCAAAGTGACCTTGGTTGGCGCAAAGATGACAGAGTGCTTCCCTGCCCAGGTCTGACAGCATTGCTATCACAGCACGTTTGACAAATCGTTCACATTAAATCGGGGGGCACTTTCGGCAGCGCCGACGTCCCCTCTCCATCACTCGTGATTACCACACAGACGTCAACCATGGCATCAAGCATATTTGTCACAGGGAGTAAAAAGCAGTTGTTAGTAAGAGCACTACCTGTCATACTAATAGACTAGGGCTTGTTGCTTTGTGTCTCACAGGAGCCTACAGATTTGCAAAAAACAAAACATAATTTTTTTGGAGGGTTGTCCAGTGTTTCTTGAAAATGCTTTTGTGCTTTGATAGAGAGAGGTTCTGAAAGCTTGTCAGTTGGGACATGCGAACGCCTTCTCTTAGAAGGGGAAACAGATTCTAATTTTTTAAGTGATTTTGCTTTTTCGTGACTGCCGTCATTTGTTTGTGGCCAAACAAGGCAATAGCAAGTTTTTCAGCTGAGGAAATCCATGCCCTACACATTTTAATTAAATAAATAAAAAGTGAATGGAGTGATTGTTTCCTATGCACGAGTAACCATGCTATCCTCAACTTGAAATTGTATGAAGTCATTTGAAGTAGGTAGAGAATAGGTTTTTTTCTTGCTATCATCACTTCCTTTAGCACGTAGGTGCCTCATGTGTTATTCATACACTTTGTTTCATAGTCTGGCCATAAGAACCTTCAGAGTGGGCCAGTCACACACTACCATTCCCATCATACAGATAACAAAACTGAGAATGAGAAAGATTGTTGCCCAGGATTACACAAGTAGAGTCACATTTCTTGCCTATGCCCGTTGACTCAAGTCCACAATATCAATTGTACTTGGATATCCAATCCATTGTTTAAATGTGGCCTGTGTGGGCCACGCATGGCTGCTTCATAACTCTGTTTCCAAGCCATTCTTCTCTTCTCCTTAAGTTCCTTTACCAGTCAGTGTGAATTTGATTTCTGCCTTTTTTCTTTGCCTGATGATGCAAAAACAAACAAGCAAAAAAACTTTACCTAGAAGGTTTTTTAGAAATTAGAGAAAGAAAGGAAGAGTACTGGGTTGGGAACTTCCAACTGACTGCCCTTTATAAGGTCAAGTCAAGACTAAATCATGGTTCGAGGGAGTGAACTTCCGGTAGGGCACACGAAGGGCATTGTTGCGTTAGAATTTGAGGATCCTTGCTATACTTTATTCTATCTTTTGTAGGCCCATGAGAAAGCCACTTTGGCTCTTTGATGAGATAGGAAAAAAACAAACTCTTTTTCCTACTCTCACATGTTCAACACGGAATACTTAACTTCTGGTCACCAAAATATGTGGAGATTTCTCCCTACCAGCAACCAATCAATTCTCCAGCAGACCCCAGCTGGGAGTTCTATAATTCAATTCCAGTGCTATCTACATGGAGATAGTGTTAGATCCCACAGGTTAAGGGCTCAGTCCCACAAGACTGTCCCCACTTCAGATGCCAATCACAAGCCCCAGCTTGTGACATACACTTTTGATCGGCTATAAATTAGGATTTCTACAAGCCCCTCTCTTAAATTCAATTAATTTGCTAGAGTGACTCACAGAACTCATGGAAACACTTTAATTATATTTACCCATTTATTGTAAAGGGTATTACAAAGGATACAGAAAAACAGCCAGGCAGAAGAGAAGCACAGTACAAGGTATTGGCAAGGTATAGGAGGAAAGGGGTGTGGAGCTTTCATGCCTTCCGCAGAAGCACCACCCTCCAGGAACCCCCGTGTGTACATCTATCTAGAAACTCCTTGAATCTAGTCCTTCTAAGTTTTGTTGAAGGCTTCATTATGTAGGCATGATTGATTACATCATTGGCCATTGTTGACCGGCTCAACCTTCACCCATTCTCCTCTCTCCAGGGGTTGGGGGTGAGGCTGAAAGTCTCAACCCTCTAATCATGATCTTTCTGGTGAACAGTCCCCATCCTGAAACAATCTAGGGGGCCCCTATTCATCTCATTAGCAAACAAAAGACCCTCATCACTCCAGAGATTCTAAGGGTTTTAGGGGCTGTGTGCCAGGAACCAAGAACAGAGAGCAAATATATTACTTCTTATATCATATCACAGGCTTCTTTTGAATTCACTCTTCCAAGTACTATAATAAGCTAGAGTGATAAGGTTGAGACAGGCTAGGTTGAATAAAAAACTTGTTAAATGCTTGATTCTTTTCTTGTTTTATTCCAGAAGTCTTAGATAAATGTTTCTGGATGATCAGGCTGGTTCATTTCCACGGGATATTTTAGTTACCATCAATTTTCTTTTCAGGGGAAAATATATGATCTGTGATTGGCTCTTCATTACATTCTTCTCAGATTCATAAGCCAGGAAGCCTCAAAGTATTAAGCCCTCTGATTCAAAAGGAGACAGTCCCTTATAAGTGCGTTCATTCATCAAATTTTACTACACACTTCTCCCTCATGACCTAATCCCACCTCCCGAACCCATCACATTCGGGACTAGGTTTTAACATAGGAATTTTGGCGGGACACATTCAAACCATAGCAAATGATAGCAAGTCACATTTTATATCATGTTCCAAATTCTCTGAAGTGATTTCATACATATTTGACTCCTTTGATCCATATTTCCACCCTACAAGTCTGTCTCACTGTTCATTTTAATTTACATAAAAAATGAATTCACAAAGTCGTGTGCAAGGTAAGAATTTAGCTATTACTATTTGAGCCAGGATTCGAATCGGAGTTCCTGTGTCTGACTCTGTTCTCTTCTTTTGCCCACCACAACCCCCAGCTCACAGCAGCACAGTGTGTCCTAAATAAAGCTGATCCTTGCCATCCATTGCATTTTGCTCCCACCCCTTCATTACTAAGCCTACAGAAGCACATATCTACCTGTAGCAAGGACAGTTTCCATCAAGACAGCATTTCCATGGAAACGAGCTCACCCACCCCACAAAGATAAGTTAATGTGGCGTTTATTTAATTTTCGTAAGTTACGTTGCCTTATTTTCTTTACATCTAGGCATACTGCATGATTTTTTTTTAAAAGGCTCAGGAATGTGACCCTGTGTTAATTTCCATGGCTACATACCCAGTCATCCAACAGTGGCTTGGTGGCATATGATATATTCAATACATTTTAAACACTGCTGCATTTAAAAATAACTTTAAAAGGTTGTAAATGTCAAATTGAGATTTGAAATATGTCAGATAGCTGTCATTTTTACACCCTTCATTAATTTCAATTGGACTCAGTGAATTGTATTTGACAAACTGTTATCATACATTGACTACAAGCATGCTACATTTATGTTGCACGGACCTGACGTACGGGATGTTTTGAGGGAAACTTTAATATATGACTTCTCTTTGACCTCCTAGATGACATGAGACCATCAAATGACAAATGTGGCAGCATTCAACTCTAAGATTTTCCAAATGGTGGCATTTGGAAAATCTTCAAGAGGCTTATTCAGAAATGGATGTGTTCACTGGAGAGTTTCCAGTAACAAAAATAGACATATTTACTTTAGGTACGAAACTGCGCAATTTGGATTCCAGCTAAGGAAACAGGGTTGTGAATAAAAATTTCCTGTTGGCAGATCTAAGCAGGTAAAGACATGCATGGAAGAGTCAGATCTAACTATAAAAATGCTATCATTATTAAAATTAATAGCAACTACCAACTATCAAGTGCTATATGAAGAGCATCATCCATAGAACATGATGCTTAAAAACCCATGTTCTGGTGTCAGATTGTGTGGGTTCAAACACTGGCTCCACCACTTACTCTGTAACACTGGGCAAGTCACTTAACATCTAGATGTCTTAATTTTCTAATGTGTAAAATCACGATAATAAAATTACTTACCTCATGGGGTTACTATGAGGATAATCTGCATTCAGTAAATGGCAGCTGTTACTATCACAAACCAGGGCTGTACTAGGTGCTCTGTACATACTCATTTAATTCTCCAACTACCCTGTGAGATGGATATTACCAGTATCTTGCTCGTTTACCAATGAAGAAATGAAGTCTCCAAGGGTTATTTTGTCCAGAATTAACCACCTGGTAAGAGGCAGAGGCAGGGAGCCAGGTAACTGAGGACATCTTGTAGGTCAGGTTGTTCATCTGTAAAGGTTGGTAATTGAACGTGAAAGTCCTCTGATATCAACCATTCCTAGATGCAATGACACTAGGAACCAGCCCAGTGTCACCCCACTGAGAAAGATGACCTACACAAATCCAAGCCCCACGTCACAGAAAGCCAAGTTTATGCTTGACCAGGACCGGACAATTAGTTTTTAAAACATATACATCCTTCTGTTTGCTCCCTTTTCAAGAAAATAAGTCAGGCTTTATGTGTATGTATGAGTGTTAGTGTCATATTTTAACACAGCTATTAAGAAAATGCCAATAGGTAAATAACCTGCTAAGCATGTTTTTAAAATGCAACGGTGGAAGAAATTTTATGTAGAAATCACTAATTTTAAAATCCTGTATATCTCTAAGTTAAAAAAATTATTCATGTTTATTGGTTGTTTTCTTTTTCTTGGCTTTAGTATATAGAAAAGCATTTGAAAATCAACCAGAATTTTATAATAAATCAGAATTTTAAATTTTAGGAATCTTTAGAAATCATAGCATCCAGAGTGTTCCTGCATTCCTAGCTTGTCCAAATTTACTTGCTTTTGTCTGGATGAATAAATTACATAACTGGACCTAGCTGGAGGGTACACGCTGCTACTCATCTGATTATACCGGAGGGTATGCCAATCTTCTGATTTAAAACATAGTACCTGACTTTTATGAGAAGTTTCCTATCTTTTGAATGTCTTTAATTCAAAAAAATGTATGAACACGATAACGGAATAAACCATATCTGTCTGCAAGCCATTTTTGGCCCCTAGTGGATTATTTTGTCACCCTAAGTCTCATCCCTTTCCCTACGTTTTACATAGGATCCTCTCCTTCACCCAGCGAGAAGGCCAAAGTCACCTTTTGGCTCCTTTGGGGTCATTCATTGAGGTGGTAGTAACATAGGAAGACAGCCCCAGGCCCCAGGCCTCTGTGCCTTGGTTAGTTTCACTACATTATTCTGCTACTTTCACTCCTTATAAGAGAAGTGTGAAGTAGTGTGGTCTGTTAACTAGAGCAAGAAAGGACATTTTTTTTCTTTGCTTTTATATTTGGGAAGTAGAAAACGCTTTTAGGGTAGCCTCATAGGCTAAGGACTGTGTGAAATAAAAGGAAGGCTTTCCAGCCTGTGTTTTTCTAGTTGCATGAGGAAGAGAGAAGCACATCAAAATAAGCAAGAATGTGTGGCCTACCCCAAGGGATGGATGAATAAACAAGGAGAAATGGGGATTGCTGGGAAAATCAAGGCAAGTCACTTCCAGCTTCATGCAATCTCTGTCCTCTGGCAGTTAGTTTCTTAAATCACATCAATCCCGCATCCCCTTTTCCTCCCATTCTTCCACAGGGCAAGCAGGAAACCCTCCTAGAGCATGAGAGAGGGTGATCTCGCCTATCCGTGCACTTCATCGTCATTGACGGCTCTGACTGGAAGCAAATGCTGCCTTTATCTCACTGTGGGGGTTTGGCATTCTTTATATAAGTTATGTTTATGTAAACGAGGAATCTAAGGGTGAAATTATAATTTATGAGAACTGCATGGAGCTCCTGACAATATTCATAAACATTCCAAACAACTTTATCTCGATTCAGAACAAAACATACATTTTTGTCACCTAATAAGGATTTTTATTATAACAATGTTTCTATTCTGGACTGTCCTGTTACCGTGAATAATATGGGGTGGGGTGAATTTTTTTTTCTATATGTTTAGAAATATTTGTTCATGATTCTTCCTTAAGAAGTGGTGGGCAGTAAATATTACCATTACTAAGTCTTGCTGATGGGGAAATTGACTGTTGATGTCTTTTAGAATGCAGGTGTTATTTCTGTTCTTGGTTGGTTGTTTTTATTTCATTTTGTGTTTAACAAAGTAATTAGCAAGTTGTAAATCCTTGAACCTGAGATTGACACTCCTTGACTCATTTGCTCTTTGTTAGTTGTTATTTATTGTATTTTTTACCGCTGCAAAAATGCACAGTAAGTGAGATATCTTTAGTTGTGTTGTAATTTCAGTATATGATAAATGCTCTAGCTGGCATTGCACAGATTTCAGGTGGGGCATTCAGGGACGGACTTAGACCTCTGACATGGCGGATTTTTTTTGAATCTTTAGTACCATCATTCAGTAAACAGTCAGAATATCTTAGTTATAATTAAGGGGGCAACCAACAGCCCATTGTGTTCCAGAGTTACTCATCACTTAAGAAGAAAAAGAAAGGCAAGCAATCACTAATTAGTTTGAATGTTAATATTCCTTTTGCTGGTGGTGGAAATAGAGACCAAAACCAACTCATCTTTACCTCTGTTAATCCATTTCTACTCTTGATAGAAAAAAAAAATCCACCTTTTTTCCTCCTAAGAAATATTTGAACAAAAGGCCATTAGATAGAATTTTAGCTTCCAGATTTAAATGCTCATTCAGGAATAACCATGTAATCAGCTGAGCTTGCGAAGAATACACAATCATAAAATCATTTAATTAAATTCCATCAATGCTGTTTGTTTTGGTGCCCATTTGGGTATTAATAACACCGTTGCTGTTTTTAATGCCAGAGGTTTACCACTTAATTATTATCTTTGCTTATTGGAGATGTTAGCATCAATTTGTAGGGTTCCATAATCACACACTAGTTGTTGCTTCACGAGATATGATGCACTTTCCAGAACTAGAAGTCCTATAGCCTGTGCTTGATCTAAAGATGAAGTAAGTGGTGGAAATCAAATGAAAACATTTGTTAAACTGTAAAAATGTAACAGGAAATAAGAGCAGTTATTCAGACTGTGAGTAAATTTGATGGGGTGTGAACCGATCACTTTATTGCACTTTGTTTATAGCATTCTTGCCATTTTTTGAGATGGCAATCCAATCCTCTTCATTGTCTTAATTAGATTAAGAATGGATTAGAGGAGCCAAATCTATGATTAAAAAGGCAATTCTGCTGTGTTCCTGAAAACCCCCTTTTGGTTTTTAATTTCTTACATTCCACTGATGCAAAATAGCAAATGCCTTACTTATAATTATGAGCATGTGTGCATTCATTTAAAAGGCTGTAAGGGTATTAGGGAAATCAAATCTTCAATATTCTTCAGAATTATTTCTGAAGAAATAAGGGAAGGGAGGAAGAGAGAGAAGGAGAGAGGGAGAGGATGGTGGGCTGCATTGCTTTTGGCTGTGATGAACGTGAGGAAACAAACAGTGTAATGGTTTTCTTCTTCTTTTGATTTACTCAAACATAAAAAGGGCAATGCATGTTTATATGAGGCCATAATTTTTCCAGTTACATTTCTTTTTTTTAATTCACTTCCACAGCTAAAATATTTGAAAATGTAGGTGTCTCATACATCTGACTTAGACTGAGCATTTGTTCTGTAGGAAGCCTTCCATGATGATTATCTGGTTTTGCATTTTGCATATCTACCTCTCTCACTTGTGACTATACAAATGCAACTTTCAGTTTAAAGCTTTGTGATATAATCTGCTGTAAACATTACACAAGTATTGCTCAGAACTCCAGTTGGAGCAGAGCTTCTGTGTTGGAAACGATGATGCTTTATTTTTTCCAGTGGGTGCCCTAGTTTTAAGAGTTGCTTTTTCCCTTCTTTAAATTGTGTCATCTTGAGATATAACTTTTTTATATATTTTCTCTGCATTTAAAAATGACTGTATAGTCATGTCATAAAAATTTCATAGTACTACACATCTGAACACACACATGCGTAGACAAATGCATGCATGTAAAAACTGGTGAAATTCCAGTAAGGTCTGTGGTTTAGTTAATAGTGTAACACCATTGACAATGTTCTGGGTTTGATAACGTACTATAGTTATGTAAAATGATCTTGGAGAAAACTGAGTGAAGGCTACATCAGAACTCCCTGTTTTTGCAACCTCTTGTGTATCTTAAATTACTTCAAAACAAAAAGTCAAAAAATTCAATGTATTGTTTTAGTCCATTAACTACTAAACTGCTACCAGAAAATATTGATCTCTATTTGATCTACATTAAATTAATTTTGTTTTAATAACTGACACTCAGATGTCACCAGCCTTTTGCAGACTCATATTCTGTCTTTCTACCTCTGTGTATTTTGCAAGCATTTCCTACCCACTCATCTCTAATATCCCTTAGTAGAGGCTTCGTGTTTGAACAGTCTTTGTAGCCAGCGAGCCTAACACTGTGCTTCAAACATTGTCTTCACGTGCATTTAACTGGTGAATATTCAAATGGAAAGAAAAGTCATGGACGAATGGTGAAGTAAAAAAAGAATCACTGTGCTAGCACAATGCTTGCTACACAGTAAACTCTCTGCCTATATTCAGAACGAAGGAATAAGTTAATTAATTAATTTTGTTCACATATGAATTTCATACCTTAGCAAGATGGGACCCAGTGATGGCTGAGCCATCTGTTCTTTTAAGTACGTTGTGATGGACTTGGATTCTGAAATTGCTCATTAATTGTCATTGCTTCAGTTTGGTGCTGTGCTTGGGATTGGAGGTCTTGAAGTGATACCTAATTTTGGAGGACTGTGACAAAATTTATCACTAATTACCTGCCCCTCAAATGGGGAATCAAAGCCATCAGCAACATACAATGGTGATAATAATGGTTATCATTTATCGAGTGATTAGTATTCTAAGCACTTTGCATGTATTCCCTCGCTTTAATTTTAATCCATTGCTAGCTTAGAGTTGAACAGAACCACTTGTCCAGGGTCACTCATAGTTGGCTTGTGGGTGGGTGGCAGAGCTGAAGCTGAACCCAGGAAGCCTGACTCCAGAGGATATGCTCTTACCACCCCCTATAAGCTCTCCCCTCCGCTTCAGGCTTGTACCCTTATCCTGTTAAATGGTGAGTGGTTATCAACACCGGAGGTGCATTAGAATCAGATCCTCTGGGGGCTTCTTCCTGGACCTACTTCCATATACACTTATTCATTTTGTCTTCACCGGACATGTTAAACTTCCAAAGTGATTCTAATGTGCAGACATGGCGAACATCATTCGCTTAGCTGCATGTCAGAGCTCACTCGATGTCTGTGAATAGTGAAAGCTACTTATTCTACTTATAAGTTCATTAAGTCGGTGTATAACTATAGCAAAGCAGAATAGTTGTCCCAGCCACCCGTGTTTGGGGAGATGAAGCTGGGAGGCCATCAACCTTCTTTGCAATAAATTTCCTCATGTTTTGTCAAGCAACCTGTTTTTTGTATTCTCAGCTAGAGGCTTTCCTTCTCTATCCCCCACCATCTGTCACTGATGTTCATTTGAGTACCATTTTACCTGTATAAAGGTGTCTATTTTCTCTACTCCCTCTCCCCACAAAAAGACTTTCTATACTAGGAGTCCTAAAAATTTACCTAGTTAGGGGGTTTAGGCAGTTCAGGTAAATGAGTGAAGAAGACAGGTCTTTGAGTAGTGAGCACCCCCTTTTAGAAAGACAATTGGGGTGGTTGTCACTGAGGCAAACTGGGGAGTGTATATTTCATTTCTAGGAGCACTCACTACTCAAATCCCATGACATAGCCACGTGGAAACACTGCCCAGTGTTCTAGATCTTCCAGTTTTTCTGGAGACTACAGAAATATAATTTTCCATTTCTTTTGCTTGGTTTTTGTTTTGGTTTTCTATTGTGAACTGGCTTGGAAGATAGTTCCATTTGTTTTCTCGTCACTGTATAGGTCAATATTGTGTCGCCAGTAACAATGTGAAAGGACATATATAACTGAAAGGAGGTAGCAGCTTTATTCTGCTACCTTTTCACATTTTTAAATAAAGAGTTGATCTTTCTTTACTAACTACCCAGGTTCCAGTCTTTGTCAGAGATTGGCATTCTGACTTTAAACAAGGCATAAAATTTGGTGGACGCTGTTTCCTCATCTGTGAAATTGAACCTAGAGGAGGGCATTATGGAATTACAGGGCACATTAAAGGCATGGTCTCTGGAGTAAGACTGGTGTAGATGGGATCCTCTTGCTACTACTTACCAGCTCTGTTCTTTTAAGAAAGTTATTTAGCATCCCCTACATTCCCTCATCTGTAAAATGGAGACCTGAGACATTGACTCTCACAGTTGTCTTGAGGATTAAAATAAATTGTGCATTAAAGTGTTTAGACCAAGTAAAGCACTGGCCCTCCTGCTAATAAAAGATATACTTAATGCATGCAGTGTTTTTAATAGACTACAGTCAGGCAAACCATTGCCTATGACTTTGTCCTGTTGCTCCTGTTAGCCTTAAGCATGGGGTAAACCTGCTCACTCTGACTTTGCTACTTCTTTCATTGGCATTTCAAGACCTCTTTCTGTTCCTCCTCCTTTTAAAAAAATTAATAGGACTGATAGCTTCATGGTAGGTGGACAAAAATTCAAGTTGCATAACTCTTTTCTACTACCAGTAATGTGGTCCATACTGATCTGGAGGTTATGCTGTAGAACCAGAGAAAATCTCTTTGGGATGATTAGAAGCAAAGTGTGATTAATAATGAATATATGTATGTATTTTAAGAGTAGGGTTGTGTTAAATGTGAAGAGTCAATAAATGCCTGTTAACCTTCTCAGAGGTCAATAGTCGGCCGTGTGGTTAGTTATGCAGGGCAGCCTGAGCATCTGCAGTCTAATTCAGACCTGCCCTTAGATCTGACAATGGTATATGCAATTAGGAAAATGTCTCCCTAATAATGGTAATCGGTGTAAACCAAGAGGACAGGGCACAGCTGCGGGGAGCACTTGGAGGGGGAAATCAGAACAATTCATACATTCCCAAGAAGCAAGCCTCAAGCTATCCGTTTTCAGTAGAAGTCTGCAGTACCTTTCAATTTGCTCTTGATCACAATTTACTGAAAAGCATTTTAAAAATAAGTGCATGACTCTTAAATCAAAGACTGTTCATAGCTCCTTTTTTTTTTTTTTAACTTGTGAATAGGTTGGGATTATATGTCTTCCTTTTTAATAAGGCTATTGTGGATTTAAATATCTAACTTAAACCCTGTTGGCTAAAACTTTGCTTTTCGGCTGTTTTTTTTTTTTTTTTTTTTCAAGAACTGAGCTCAAAATGTGCTATAGAAAAGCTGTCTTTTGAGAACATATATCAATTCAGCTTTGCCTCACTTGAAATGTTGATGTTTGTAAATGACAGAGCTCCCACTCCAGACTTATAGTCCTCTCCTCTGTCAGTGCTCCAGAGAAGCAGTCTTGGGAGGAGAAATGTTTTGACTCATCTTTGATTTTGAAAGAGATTTAGAGCTCTGGTCTCCTTTCATGTCTCAGGTTATTTTTTGGTCTTCCCCATCCCCGATTTTCCCAAACCCCTAAATAACAAACCCAGTTCCTTGGTTTCTCTCCTTTAAAAAGATGTTTCAGTTCACAACCAGCTCTGAATAATTAATGATGGTAATGATGTGAGAATATTTTGCATTTGTGGCTGCTTTAGATTTTCAAGTCCCTTTTACATCCATTTTCTTGCAGATCCCAATATCAACACTAAGAAGGAGAGAGACAGGATGGAAAATACTTTGAACATTTATTTATCCTTTGATTTACTCATCCATTCAACAAATATTTAGTAAGTGATGATGCGGGCCAGATATTACACTGGGAGCAAAGTCTACAACATGAAAAAGAAAGACAAGGTCTCCATGCATTTTGTTGGAAGGACCAGGCATTAATTACATAAATGAATGAATAAGATCATTTCAGATAATGATACTTGCTGTGAAGAACATAAAACAGGATAATGTCTTTGGAGAGAATCTACTGTCGTTGCTTTAGATAGAGTTGTCAGAGAAAGATGTCCAGGGGTAGGGACATTTGAGCTGAAATCTAAATGACCTTACAGAGGCCATAGTGTGGTCTGGGGAGAGCCTGTCAAATTCAAAGACACTAAGATGAGAAGACCGTGGAGAGGGAAGAATGGCAGGATCCAGGGAAAGGTAGGAAGGGGCCAGGTCATTTAGGACCTTCTATGCTGTGGTAAAGATAATTCAGAACCATTACTTCACTGCCTGCAATATTTCTAAGGGGATAAGAACTTCCCCCTGATTGGGTGTAGGAATGGAGAAAGGTCATATAGACACAAGTAGACTCATGCAACTATCACTGCACTGTGAGCTCAGCAAGACACTACCTCAATCATTATCACATCCCTGAACCCCTAGGATACCTAAGGTAGGTAAGCAATTGACAAGTATATTGGATAAACTGAGCTGGGTTGTATCAAAGTGTGGTCATGGCCCACCTGCATCAAAGTCATTTAGGGACGATTATTTAAAATGGAGATTCCAAGGCTTCACTTGCAGGCTTATGAATTTGGAATTTCTGAGAGTAGAGTTGTTAACATACATTTTCAACAAATTCTAAGGCACAGGAAATTTGAGACTTGGCCTCATTTTTGCTTCTCACAAGAAGTTCGTACTACATTATAAAAATCTTAAAGGCAAACATGTTTAGGCTAATATGTGTGTATATTCATGAGAGACTCCTGCTGACAGCTGCATGTGTTTACACTATTTTATATACTGGATCTTAATAAGATTACGTAAGTGTTTCAATTTTTTACATACTTGCAATTTATCTTTATTAATGCAAGCAAAATGAGTGAAATTGGGAAATTAATTATATTTTGACTTTTGTTCTATTTGGTTTATTTGATTTTATTATCAAAAAGTAAACAGCAGCTTGGCTGAGGGAGACATGATGAGAAGCACCCCTCTGGGCTATTCATACCATCAAACCTCTGAAATCCAAGAGCTGAGGACTGAAAATTTTGCATAAAAGCGTAGCAATATAAAGCATGCCATGCTTTAAAAGCTCATGTTGCCTGCATAAACCAACTTTTATTTTAAAAGAAGAAGCCTCAGATAAAACAATGAATTGAGATTCAGGGTAAACTACTTCTGGCCAAGTTCTTTGCAAATACTGGCAAAGGTATAGATTCCTCACTCACTCATTCACGTTTTAGAAAGAAGAAGGAATATATAGAATATTAAATGGGCCTTGGGACCCATCCTTAGACCCACCATTATTTCTTCCACAATATAGAGCAGAGGAAAAGAATCAGCATTAAGCCATTCCACAAGGTTCAGGGGTGAGTATTATTCCAGCTCCAGGTACATTGCGTTTTTGAAAATCCCTCATACACTGTAGACATGACAATTGCTTTAAGTAGCATTTCCAGGGATGAAAATGACAAACACTCATCCAGAAAGAGCGATGAGGCTTGAGAGCTATTTTGCTGTATGCATATTCGAATTCAAACATCCAAAGAGGAGACCAGGAGGGTGGAGATTCCTTCATCTCACCTTTGGAGTTTTTGTTTTGTTTGCCTCTTTCTGATAATTCCTTCTTCCACGGTCTTGTCAAAGCTGCATTGCGTTATTATCAGTTTGTTCTTGCTGCTGCTTGACCTGTTTCCTAACAAAATATAGTTGTTTGTACTTGTGGCAGGGAAAAGAGAAAAGGCACTTTTGTTGTTTTAAGCATTTCTTTAAAACACCTCTTAAAATCTTGTTCCCCTACCCCCAAATAAAATGTTGCCGTAAGACATTGTATAAGATAGCAAAAGAGTGATATTTGCTTTTTAGGCTCTTAGCTCAAGAAATAGGGCTGCTATTTTTTGTTTCAAGGCCAACTGCTTTGAATGTAGATCATTGAATAAGTCCCCTGTAGATCATTGAATAAGTCCCCCTCCTCTGAAAAAAAAAAAGGGAGACTGCATTTGTTTTATTTTCTAATACTAGGTTCTATCTATTATTATTTCTGTGGTCCTGTTCTGTTCAGTAACATGATTTTGACATAAAATTACCAGGGAAGACTGAATTCTCTTTTCCCAGTTTGTTGGATTTCTCTTTATTATTTCAAAAGACACATAATAAGTGTTTTACCTTCTTTCAGATTCTCCACTCCCAGTCGATTTATCCAGTGCAATTTCACTTTCTTTTTTAAGCTTACCACCAAACCAGTCCTTCTTACAATCTTGCTGTCTGAATGCTACATCGCAGCCAACAGGATTTTGTTTAGCCTGCACAGTGATTTTTTTATTACTGAATTTGAATGGCTTTAGATGAGCGAGCTCCCCACTATGCACAACTACCTCACACCTGGCTGCTTCACATTGTCCTTGGAAGGAATCCTGGCAGTGAGAAGGAATCTAGCAAGAACAACTCTTGTATTGATCTTTTTTTTTTGTTCTGCGTGCACAACTGCAAAAGAGAGTGTGTGGAATACTAGTGGAGATGCTGATTGTTTTGGTTTTGTTTCCTTTTTAAATTTTTTTCCCATTATAGTAAAATGAAATCTATCTCTTTTGGGAGATTTGAATAATGTATTTAAAAGTTAGGTGTTTTTCCATGATAAGATACCATCTCACACCAGTCAGAATGGCTATTATTAAAAAGTCAAAAAATACCAGATGATGATGGGGCTGTGGAGAAAAGGGAACTCTTATACACCGTTGGTGAGAATGTAAATTAGTTTATCCACTGTGGAAAGCAATTTGGGGATTTCTCAAAGAACTAAAAATAGAACTACTATTTGACCCACCTATAAACATTACTAAGTTTATACCCATAGGAAAATAAATCATTCTACCAATAAGAATACCTGCACTCATATATTTATTGCAGTAATACTCACAATAGCAAAGACATGGAATCAGCCTAGGTTCCCATCAATGGTGGATTGGATAAAGAAACTGTGGAACATATACACCATGGAATACTACACAGCCATGAAAAAGAACAAAATTATGTCTTTTGCAACAACATGGATGCAGCTGCAGACCACTATTCTAAGCGAACTAATGCAGAAATAGAAAACCAAATATTGCATGTTCTTATTGATAATTGAGAGCTAAACAATGGGTACTCATGGACATAAAGATGAGAACAGTAGACACTTAGGGCTACAAGAGTGGGGAGGGAGGGAGGGAGGAAGCCTTGAAAAACTACCTATTGGATATTATGCTCACTACATGAGTGACCCGTTCCATTATACCCCATATCTCAGCATCACACAGTATACCCTTAAAACAAACCTGCACACATACCTGAATCAAAAATAAAAGTTGAAAAGAAAGTTAGGTGGTTTTCATGTTTTATTTGCCAATATTTACCATCTAACTTATGTACTACATCTTATCCTCCCAAAGACAAAAATCCTGACATATAACAACTTACTCATCCACTTAAAAGCTGTGTTCTGAGCTCTTGATATTTTGGCTCTGCCAGTTATGACTTCAGGATTCAAGAACTTTTCCTTAACAAGAACTTATTGTGTTCTTTTAACTTAAGGCTTCATAACAAGAAGAGTTGTTGGGAATGAAAAAATATAATCTATAGTATGTTTACCAAACACTTAGGTGAAGTGTTTATCTGTAGATACATAATATAGAGAGCTATAAACAAGGTACTAGTTGCATTGATACCCATTCTGTTTCATCAAGAAATTATTCACCCTCTTAACTAAGTCCACATCCTCTTCTTTAATCACCTAGTTCTGAGTTATTGGCTGATTTTCAGTATTCCATTCCTTGAGGCCTCATTTAGCAAATCACTTCCTTAAATCATGGCTGTTTTACCCCCAAGCAGAGAGCTGTCACTTCACCTTTTCACAGGGAGACATGTTTAGACTTTGAGAGCTCATCATCATCAGATATATTCTCATCGTAGCAACTCCTCTTCTGAATTTGCTCTTTGAACAATGTTTGCAAAGCTAGACTAAGATGATTTTTTGCATACTGCCTACAACAGCTATCTGTTGTTACCAATATGTTTAATTTTATGTGTGATGGTGTGGCATTGTAAAATATAAGACCATTCCCTGGCTACAGTCTCTCCCCTACTATTCAGATTTTTTTTCAGTTCATGTTTACCTTAATTATTTTATTATCACATACCACCTCACTGAAGCCATCCAAAATATTATTAATAAACCATTACTTATCAAGATTTTTAGGGACTTTGCTTAAAACAATGCTTATAAATTATGAAATATTTGCTGATGTGTATGTGTGATCATTTTTTATATGTCTATGTATCCCAGATAAGGAATAAACAAAGGTAGAGGTAAAAACCACTGTAAGTTAGATAAGGAAAGTCTGCTCAGATGTATCAGTTATCTGTTGTTCTGTAACAAATTACGCCAAAACTTCATGGTTTAAAACAATAAACATTTAATAATTCTGACAGTCTTGTGGGTCAGAAATTTGGGAGTGGATTAATGGGGCAGTTCTGGCTCAGGGCCTTTCATGAGGTGGCAGTCAAGACATCTGCCCCAGCTGAGGTCATCTGAAGGCTTGACTGTGGCAGGAGAATCATTTTTCTGGATAGCTTAATTAAAATGACTGGCAAGTTGATGTTGGCTGTTGGCAGGAAGCTTAAGTTTTTCCCTGCTGGAGTTCCTCCATGGGTTGTTTGAATGTCCTTATGACATAGCTTGCATCCACCAAAGCAGCGGAGTCAAGATAAGAGAAGAAGACATCTCTTCTATGACCCAGCCTTGGGACCCATCCTTAGACCCAACACTATTTCTTGCACATTCTGCTCTTTAAAAGTGATTCACTAAGCCCAGCCCACATTAAAGGAGAGAAAGATTAGGCTCTGCCTTTGGAAGGAGGAAGTGTCAAAGAATTTGTGAGCATATTTAAAAACTACTACACCATATTTCTGTAATGTCTAAGTTTTATGATATCCATATATTCCACAAATTGAGGTGGATTGTCAATGTTTGTCTTTACCATTCTCAAAGTGTGATGAGAAGGCCACCGAGAGAGGCAAGGTTCTTCAGGTACATAGAATGGTCTCAGGTTGGACAATATTATCTGGATTTTCATGCTGTGTGTTTCTGTCCTACCTTCCCAAATTGGCTGATATATTTAATAGAATGAAAACCATTGATTGATTGGTGTCATACATAAAACAATTCCAGTCTTCCTTATTCATCTGGGTAAGTGGTCATTTTTAAAAAGAAAACAGAAACATGACTAGGTCAGTAGCTTATAAACATGAATTTTGCATATGACTCACCTGAAGCTTTTTTAAAAACAAATGTTTCTGGGCACTAGCCCAGATGTACTAAATCATGAGTACTAGGGAATGGATCCCGGGGAATTGTGTTCTTTTTTAAGCTCGGGGTGATTCTGATATAGCCAGTTAAAAAAGTTGGAACAACTGCTATACACAACGATATCTAAAAAGCACTTGAAAAGGACAACACCAAGCAAAAGGGAAATCATTGGCACTCTCATGATAATGAACCTTATTTTGCTTTCAGAAAAGGCTGGGTCTGGGTTTCTAGGCACTTTCCCACACCAGCCCCGACTAACAAGGACAGTCTGGTTCTGTAGCTGCATCCCCAAAGGCAGTAACACTGGGGGCCGCCACAGTGGCAAGGTCACTGGCCCAGAAATGCATTTGTTCAAGCTTTCCAAAGACAATGACTCTCTTCCTGATTAGAGTTGTCCTCCCTTTTACCCAGAGGCTTTCCATGCAACCAAGGGAGCATAACAATGACATGAGGGCTTGGAAAGGAAATGTCTTCATTGATTTTTATTTCATGAATTGGAGCCTCTATAAAAATGGCAAAGACGTGTTTTACAGTGTCAATTTGTGGAATGGAGGGGAGGACTGTTAAAACCCATCCATTTTCCAAAAGTTTAAACCACTCTAATGAATTAATCCATAGATAATGGATTGAATTCAGTGCAATTACCCTAGTAAGTAAGGCTTGTTAAAAAGAGATAAGGCAACACACTAAAGAAAACAGCAATTTCAGCTATTAACTGGATTTCATCTGGGCTCTGATAATTCAGTATATGAGTTCCCTTTGAAAAGAGAGAATGTGAGGTCCTATTATCAATGTAGCTACCAGATACTGGAGTTCACCTGTTGATATTAAACTGCAGAAAAAGATGATAAGATGATAATTCTGACAACCATTTTCCCAATAACCTCAAGATATCTAGGATGTATATTTGATACACCCCAGTAAATCTTTGTAAATACAAGGCTTTGATTCCTTAAGACAGGAAGCTCATTTTTGTTTTGACTCTACTTCTTTTTTTTTTTTGAAACGGGGTCTCACTCTCTCACCCAGGCTGGAGTGCAGTGGTGCAATCTCGGCTCACTGCAACCTCCACCTCCCAGGTTCAAGTGATTCTCCTGCCTCAGTCTCCCAAGTAGCTGGGACTATAGGTGCCCACCACCACGCCAGGCTAATTTTTGTATTTTAGTAGAGACAGGGTTTCATCATGTTGGCCAGGCTGGTCTCGAACTCCTGGCCTCCCGTCATCCACCTGCCTCAGCCTCCCAATGTTGGGATTACAGGCGTGAGCCACCATGCCCGGCCCAATCTACTTCTTATTAACTTAAATTATCCTAGTTACATACAGAGAGATCCACATTATTTTGAATAAACTGCTAAAAGGAAAGCCTCAATGGATATTACATAAAGTAAGGATGATCACAACTATATTTTGTGTTTGTAAAGAACTTTATAGTAGAACAGCAGTGTCTTTCCAGATTATGCTTCACATAGCAAATCTCTGTGTCCAGGCATCAGAAGGAGTTTAACACCAAGCCCTAGTCCTCAGAAGGTTGCTGTCACCAACTTGGAACCCGAGTTCTAAGAGCACATGTGCATTTATCTTCCATCTCTTACTCCTGGCACTGTACTCAGGTCTTCAGCCGTCTTCTGTCGTTGTTGTTTTTTTCTTCCTAAAGCTGGTCAGTGAGTTCTCTGTCTTGCATGTTTCTGTTATATGGATCATTCCAAAGACATTGTGGTCATATTCTCCCTGCCCTATTCAAAAATCTCCAGTTGTTTCAGTTCCTTACAGGTGTGACCCAAAGGCCACAGCTTAATGTTGAAGGTCTCTGTTGTCTAGTTTTCCTCACATTTTCAGCATTGGGTTCCATTCTCTTCCCTCGTGGTATTATGCTTTGTATGTTGACTCCTCCTTCTTCATGATCAGGGATTTCTCTTACTGTGATAGTGTTCTACCTCCTAAAACTATATTATAGGCCCCTGTCAGTACCTCTTCCTTTCTCTCCTGTCATAGCCACTGATCCCCTCCACCTCTGAGTTCCTATGGCAGTGGAAATCAGGATGACACAGTACAAGGTGGTATAGAGAATGTGGGACTTAGGATGAGCTAGCTGGCCTGATCCAAATCCTGCCTGTAATACTTGATAATTTTATACTTTTGGACAAATAACCTCTCTGTCTTCAGTTTCATTTGTAAGCAGAAGGTAATACCTGCCTTTTAAGAACACCATGCAGTTGAGGATAAAGACTTTAGCACACTGCTACTATTGCTAATATTCTGCAGTTGACCATTCATTCTTACTTTCTTTATTACTCATTGACTTGTTAGCTGTGTATTGCTTGCATTGTTTTCCGAATACATTGGCAACCACCTAAAAGAAGCTTGTCCCTTTGGCCACAGTCAAATCTGGAATAGAGCCTTACATAAATTAATGATAATTATCATAATTTATTAAGTGCTTACTGTAAGTCAAGTGCTCAGCTATATTAACCCCCATACAATCTTTGAAGTGAATTCTGTTATCATCACCATTTTCCACATTAGAAAAGTTGGGCTTAGAAGTCCAACGTTTCATAGCATGTGTGGTAGAACAAGACGTTGAACCAGGTCAAAAGGTTTAATGTTAACATTTTGACTTCTAGAAGAAAAAGAAAGACCTAGGTTTAAATCCTGGTTTACCACTTTCTAGATCTGTGACATTAGGTGAATTTCTTAATGTCTACATGCCTCGGTTTTCTTTTCTTTTTTTTTTTTTTTGAGACGGAGTCTGGCTCTGTCACCCAGGCTGGAGTGCAGTGGCGCAATCTCGGCTCACTGCAAGCGCCGCCTCCCGGGGTCACTCCATTCTCCTGCCTCGGCCTCCCGAGTAGCTGGGACTACAGGCGCCCGCCACCATGCCTGGCTAATTTTTTGTATTTTTAGTAGAGACGGGGTTTCACCGTGGTCTCCATCTCCTGACCTCGTGATCCGCCTGCCTCGGCCTCCCAAAGTGCTGGGATTACAAGCGTGAGCCACCGCGCCCGGCCGCCTCGGTTTTCTTATCTCTAAAATGAGGCTATTAATAGTGCTTACTTCCTAGGGTTTTTCTGAAGATTAAATGAGATAATCCATGATAAACTACCTGGCATATTTGAAAGGCTCTGTAAATGCTATTCATTAATATTTATTTATTATGTCTATAAAACTTGTACACTTAAATCTCGTGCACAATGCCATGTTGGTACATATTTTCCAATTGATTATTTTTATATCACTGTCTCTCTGGACCAAAATAGTTGAAATAATTCATAGAAAATCCAGGACTGAGCAGGTACATGAATTGACTTCACACTAGAACATAAAGCAAGATAGTGTTTGCAAACTCTGAACACTTTCAAGGCTTACTGATGGAGTGATAATAACATTCCATACTCACCTTGTAGTGTCCAGTAAATACATATGTTTGCTTTTCTCAGTGTTTTAGAGAGAGTCAACTACATTAAAGCAATACACCTCCCTGGGATTTGGGAAAATTATTGCACTTCTTGTGCCTTATGACACCACCCGGAGTGTGTTATAATCACCCAGAAAGGCACTGCTTGTTGTATCTTGTTGTGTGATTCAGTATCTAGTAGAAAGAAGGAGAAGGAGGAGGAGGAGCGGGGAGAGAAGCAGGAGAAGAAGGAGGAGGAGGAGAAAGAGGAAGAGGGGAAATGGAACAATGCTGGGGGAAATCGAAGTACAGCAATCCTCCCTTACCCTCAGGAAATACGTTTCAAGACTTCCAGTGGGTGCAGGAAATGGACAGTACCAAACCCTGTATGTACAATGCACATATTTGTTTTTTCTTCTTCATAATTTTATGGATAGAAGATTTATTCTTACTTTATGTGTTAGCAGCCTCAGCATCCTTTTTTTTTTTTTTTCGTTATTAAGTGGAGAACTTTTACTTTTTTACTTAAAAGAAACACTTTACAGCTTCTTTTGACTTACCCGAATTATCAGCATCACAACTCTTGTGCTTTGGGGCCATTATTAGGTAGAATAGGGTTACCTGAGCACAAGCACTGTGACACCCTACAGTGGATCCGGTAACTGAGATGATGGGTGGAGAGCATCAGCAGCTTGGATATGCTGGATGAAGAGATGACCCACCTCCGCAGTGGATGATGCAGGACAGCATGGGATTTTATCACAGTATTCATAATGTTACACAATTTAAAGCTTATAAATTGCTTATTTTTTGGAATTTTTCATTTAGTATTTTCAGACCACAATTGAGCACAGGTAACTGAAACTGCACGAAGTGAAATTGCTGCAAATAAGTGGGGAGTTATATACGCTCCTTTGAGTGATTTTGAGGGTCAGGGCAATAGATGGTGATTTTTATGACTGTTGATCTCAAAAAAGTCTCCAGTGGAATTCCCATATTTCTCAACGCATTTATTCTTTAAAATGCAATAACCATTTATAATATATTTAAAGCCAAACTGGAACAGTACTCTAGGAATATAACATCTAAGAGTGTCACTACTCAGAAGGGAAATTAACACAGCAGAGATACATGGAGCTATATCTGTGCATAGCTTTTCTCTCCTGGGAAAGCCCCAGAGTGGGAAATTGTCACCTGAGGCAAAATTATACAGAAGATTGATTTATTTTCAGTCCACCTAGGAAAGTGCTCCCTAGTGTCCTCATGTACCCAACCGGGTTTTGGACCACTGGCAGAGATTGTTCCTCTACTGTAGGATATATGGTTGTTATATATATCCATTCATTCAGCAGTTATACATTGAGTGTCTACCATGTACTATACGCTTGTGCCTTTGGGCCTGCCACAGTTGAATCTGGAATCGAACTCTTGGCAGTTTAAGATTTAAGATAGATGAGATCCCTGCCCTCTTGTTGCTTGCATTACAGTTGAGAAAAAAAGTCAGTAAGCTTGGTGATAAGTAAACACAATTACTTCAACTAGTGATTTGAGCTGTAATAAAAAGATAACGAAATAATAAAACGAAGAGAGGCAGGCAAATGGGGCTATTTCACGGAAGTTGGTCTGGGTACAGCACACTCACTGAGAGTGTGACATTCGAGCCGAGGCTTGAACTTGGTGCCAGCCATATAAAGACCTGGAGTGTTCTAGGCAGAGAAAATAGCTACAATGAAGGTCTTAGTATAGAACCTGTTGGGTGTGTCCAGAGATAGAAGTTGGATGCGGCTGAAGCATAGGGAGTAAGGAGCAGTGGGTAGAGTAGCTGGTGCAGGCAGGGGCCAGCTTATGTAAGTCGTGCAGGCCTTAGCATGGAATGTGAGCGAACTCATGACTGCTCCTCCAATGTGGGGAGTTTTTAAAAGCACAGAAATGAGCTGACTTTCACTGAGCATGTACCATATTCCTACTACTGTTCCACACAAGACTCACCTCACCTCATCTAAGCATGCTCTCCCTAGACCTCACCCCCTTGGGCTTTGCCTGTTCTATTTATTTTGCAAATGTTGCTTTAAACTTCACTTCCTTAGAAAAGCCCTCCCTGACCCCTCTACTCCCCACCCTCAGGCAAGGCTAGGACACCTGCCACACACTCTCATAAATACTTTACCCTTTTTAATCATAGCCCAGATTGTGGATTATGATTATGTCTTTGATTATTTATTTCCCCTCTCTCGATTGTGAGCACTGTGAGGTCAGGAATTGGGTCAGTTTTGGTCACTGTTGTTCTCTCAGCCCCTGCCAGGATGCCTGGCACCTAGAACCTAGTCAACAAATACCGGACTTCTTGATCCTGGTGGTGTGTTCACTGCCCCAAGGAAGTGAATATCAGTGGGTCTGATTCTGCCATCTCACATCTGCAGCAATCCTGTGGGGGTTTTAAACAGTCCCTGTAGATGTTGCTTTTTACCCAGCCTCTCAGCAACCCAGTAGGGCCCACCTGAGAGGGCCGTAGAGGCTTCCTGTTGAGTTGGGCTTGACATGGAAAGTCTGCCGCATAAGCATTACAAGTTCCCTGGGCCATGATAGTGTCTATGGAGCAAAGCATCTTGGATCCAAATATATCAGGTTACTCCTCAAGAAAAAGGAATTTCTTAGAGAAAATACACGCTTTGGGAATAAATCAGTCTATTACAAAATATGTGAATACATATAAATATAATAAAATGCCAAAGTGACACTGGAAAAATCAATAATTCTACTCGGCACTACATATTAAATCAGCTCTTTAATACATATTTCTAAGGCAGCCATTGCCGCCATATTTAAATCTACCCAGTTGAGAGACATAAGTCAATTGTGAATCCCACAGCGATTAAGCTTTTTACCCATTAATTTCAAAGCAGTTTGTTTATTTTGTTGCTTTACTTTGGACTTCATTCGGACCATACCAGTATAGGTGACTGGTATATACACTAGGCAAATTTGCACACACACACCATGCACATACATGGAACACATGTGTGTGTGTGAGGTAACTTTAGTACCCAGCACAGTATCTGGCACAAAGTAGGCACTATCTAGCTATTTTTTATTCAACATATCTTAAAAAAAAAATACTCCATGAAAGGAAATGCCCTGCTCTTGATCACGCTGACAAAAATAACAAACAAACAAACGTAAGTTTAGATGACTTGGCAAACGTATTTTATTGCTTTAAAGTGTGATTTCTCTGTCATGATTTCATATCATTTTCTGAAGTAAAATGAACAGAGTTGATATACTATGAGTAAGGAGTAGCAGAGGGAGAAATTGAGAACACTTGCAAGACTTCTAGATTTTGTACTAAAAAACATCAGTGAAAGAGCAAATCTATGAGAAAGTTTAATTTTGGATATTTTGAGTTTGAAGTATTGGTGATATATCTATATGGAGATGTCTGGGAGGCAGTGGCTTAAGTTAGAAGATAGAGTTAAATATTTGAGATCCAGGAGTGGGTAGTAAATACAGCCACAGCGAAGCTAACAATGCAGAACCTGAGGAGGTTCGCTAAGTAATTTGGAGGCATATAGATTTATCAGACATGGCCCCTCTGTTCAAGGAGTTTACATTCCTTTCAGGTTGACAAGATATACTTGTCAACACTTGCAAGTTCAAAGTTTTGAGAAGAATAAATGATTAAGGTTAGAATAGTTGCCACAAGCTTCCAGAAAAAAAAAAAATTAAGACTTGAATTAGCCCTTGAAAACGGAGTGGAATTTGGAGAGGAAAATTTTTAGAAGACATTCAGGGATAATTGGAGCAAATCAGTCAAAATATTCTTGAAAACACATGGCAAATGCTGGATTTAATCCAAGCTAATTTTACTTCATAATATCAGGTAGAGTTTCATTTAAAGCTCTCCAAGTGTTAGCTTAAGGGATCTTTCTAAAGCAGAACTGAAT
Organism: Hylobates moloch; assembly: GCF_009828535.3. Classification (NCBI taxonomy): domain Eukaryota; kingdom Metazoa; phylum Chordata; class Mammalia; order Primates; family Hylobatidae; genus Hylobates; species Hylobates moloch. The sequence continues at coordinate 144,734,559 of NW_026652281.1, forward strand.
TGGCGGAAGCAATCAACCTAACAGATTAGTTGTACCCCTCTTTTCCCTTCCTCCCTTTCTCCCTCTTTTCTTTTTTTCCTTCCATCTTTATAATAATATTGGCTAATCACCTTATGTGACCCAGGCACTATACCCTCCTATATAGGTGCAATTCTACAAAAGAAATTAATCAATAGAAAACTGTGCCTGGAAATATACCTTAAAGAATGTAGCAGATTACTTTGCAGTCCCTATGTGAGGGGCAGTATTTTTTATTATCAACAGCCATTTTGCTTTGGTTCACTGGTTCAAACCCAAGAGAGAAATTTCCTTCTGTTATCAGGAATGGTTGGGCGTTTCCTGAGCAACTGGTTTGTTTCTGTATTATGAATACCATGGGTGTTGTAACTGTGTGTGCTTCCTCTTGAAATTAGTTGTGGAAAACTTGGGCTTGGTAACAAATGTGCGGCTCAGATGTACTCAATCGTAAACTGCAGGGTTGGGACAAGGGATTCAAAAAATCTCAGCAAGTGATGCTCATGATTCAATGAACTTAAAAACCATGGCTTTTGTTTCTATTTTTAAGACACAGTTTTGTAATGACTGTTTGCCCAGTGACTGCATTCCAATATAGCCCCAGGAAGCATGTCCAGTTTACGATCACAAGCAAGGAATTCTTCTGATATTTGGCACAGAATTTGCAAGTAAGTTCAATTTTAAAATTCCATAAAGTTAGAGAAGAGTTCTAGAAAGTTAGGAATTCTCTATTTGTAGTTTTAGGGTGTGCTTAAAAGAATTGCAGTTATTTATGTTAGCATTTCTTATTATATCAGGCACAAAGAAGGTGCTCCATAAATATCTGAAGAATTTAACTGATTTTTTTTTTTTTTTTTTGAGAAAGAGACTCAGAAAAGTTAAATGACTCAATCAAGGTCATTCAATTACTTAGATGCAGAAACCACTGCTGGTGCTAGGACTCACATTTTTGATTCATAGTCCAATGTTCTCTCTGCAGTACCAGCTCCATAAAGAAAATTGATGCCTCTGTAAATAAAGCCTTTTTTTTTTTTAACCACGTACTTAAGCTTAAGCAATCCCACCTGAATCCCGTTAGTTCCCTAACTTACTCAGCCAGGGTGAAACTGTTAAACAAACCTTCAGTCTACCCAGAGCAGACATTCATTTGTCCTCAAAAACCTTTTCTTTACTTTTTTTATGGCTACAATCATAGAGATGAGTGGAATTGTAGAGGAAAGGTTTTAGAGGACATTCAGGGATAATTTCATGAAAATAAGTATTCATGAACATAACTAAAAATTTAAGCATTGAGTTTCAGTTGACGGGTCCATGGTTAAGTTTTTGGTAGATCAGAACGTTATGAGATCCTAGCATGTTGAAGTCTCAACTGGGTACCCCGACACGTTTAAATATTGACTTTGCCATTATCTAGAGCAGTGATTCTCAAATGTGGTGCAGGAAGGAGCTATTGAACTTTTCATTTATCACATCCTTGTAAAATGTTGTGTACTTTTAATAGCACATGCAATCATAGTATGTGTATATAATCTATATACAGAGATATATAATTAATAAGTATACACATAATGTGGGTTTGTGCCTTTAAAAATGGATATGAATACATATAAGTTTCAGACTACTGACAGAGTTTTGAAAGCTAATTTTTCTTTGTATCTACCTAAGACTACTGGAAGTAGCAAACCACATAGTTTGTTTTTTCCTTCTCTCCCTGTCTCTCTCCTGCCCTCCTTTCTTCTTTCTTTTCTTTCTTTTCTTTTTTTTCTTCCTGAGAATGTTTTCCAGCGATGTATCTGCATTTTCAATATAAACTCAGAAAGGTACCACTTACAAAGTTAAACCAATCACCAGTCACAATAGTAAGTAAGCATTTCAGCCAGTAGCCAAACTCAGTAGCTGTATTGCCACTTTGTCTCAAAATATTCTCTGAAATATCATCCTAATTTCCCTAAATACAAGGAATCTGGCTATGATCAATACAGCCCTTTCTTAAGATCACACACTTAACTTTATATACTTGGCAAGAAACACATAAGGAGTAAGTTTTTGTTGTTGTTCTTTTGTTTTTGTTTTTATTTGTTCATTGACCAGTTATTTTAATATGTTTCTAGCCTACTTAAAAATAAAAGTCAAAAAGTCTACTTAATCATTTTTAAAATGTTTAGTTCACCTTCTCACAAGAGGATTTTCACACATTTAAAAGCATTTTTTCTATAAAGAAATAATAAATCTTTTAGCTGATTATGGAACATTCTAAGTATATAATAATTAGATTTAAGAGGATTCTTTTGGAGATGCAATTTAAAAATTCTAAATGCATGATACACACTTCTGTGAAAAGCATAATAATCACCTATACAATTAGCTAAATGATTCTCTTAAGTTCAAGAATATAAATTGGTGAGTGGCTATCTGCATTAATCAGATAATTTCCATGTTTTACTTCGGGATGCAGACTTTTAAAAATATTGCTTTGAGAGTTTTATTTTAAATAATAACTCATTGAAATGGAAGTGGAAAAGTAGATTTAATCCATGCTTAATATTTGTCTGGTTTGTGAAGGATTTAGCACTGTTCCTCAGAGAACCATGGAGGAAAGGTAAAAAAGCCCATCTAGAAGCTTCTTGGATTAGTTTGCTCATTCATTTCATCCATTCATTTACTTAACATTTATTGAATGCTTATTTTGCACCACAGTCATGTATGTGAGCTGTAGACTCATGCATAACAGTTGTGATTGCTGACTTATAGGGTATCAACTTCAAATGATAGACTGACATTTGATTAGAATACCAATGATATCCTATTACATTTATTAATCATTACTTATAATTTGTTTTATAATAATTTTATTGCACATACTAATAAAATAACCACAACTTCTAGAGCTACGTTTGAGGCCCTATGCTAGTCCCTTTAGATTTTCTGTCATGCTTTTAAATACCCTGCAAGTTGGCATTTTGTCACAGTGTGAGAGCTAAGAAATGGGCTGGACTCAGAACCCAGAAAATGTGGCTCGGCTCTCTTAAAATCTGAGTTATCTGAATGACCTAGAACAAATTATTTGATCTTTCATTGCCTCTGTTGCTCATGCACAATATGGGGGAAACAAAATCATCTGTGATTTAAATAGGGCTACTGTAAATGTTAAATGAACTGATAATATGCAAAGAACTTAGAACAGCACTTGACACTAAGAACAATGGGTTTGCTATCACTATGATTGTTGCTGTTGCTATCTGTATTTTAATTGACAAGAAATAATATACCAGTATTAAAAAGAGAATTATTTACATACTAACTTTGCTTGGGATGAAGTAAAGCAAGCCTTTTTATAGAAAAAATATGATTTGGTTCTTAAAGGTTGGGTACGATTTCAATTCAAGTAAGAACATGCATTCCAGGGAGGAGGAATGAAATGGGTATAGGCATGGATATATGATAATGCAAAGTAAGTACAAAAAAATTAGAATTTAGACCATTTGACCCAGCAATCCCATTATTGGTATATACCCAAAGGATTATAAATTATTCTACTATAAAGACACATGCACGTATATGTTTATTGCAGCACAATGTACAATAGCAAAGACTTGCAACCAACCCAAATGCCCATCAATTATAGACTGGATAAAGAAAATGTGGCACATATACACCGTGGAATACTATGCAGCCATAAAAAGGATGAGTTCATGTCCTTTGCAGGGACATGGATGAAGCTGGAAACCATCAGCAAATTAACACAGGAACAGAAAACCAAACACCGCATGTTCTCACTCATAAGTGGGAGCTGAACAATGAGAACACATGGACACAGGGAGGAGAACAACACACACCGGGGCCTATTGGGGATGGGGGAAAAGGGGAGGGAAAGCAATAGGAAAAATACCTAATGCATGCAGAGCTTAAAACCTAGATGATGGTTTAATAGGTGCAGCAAACCACCATAGCACATGTATACCTACGTAACAAACCTGCATTTTCAGCACATGGATCCCAGAACTTAAAGTTAAAAAAAAAAAAAAAAAATTAGAATTTGGGAGTCTGGCATTTAGGGTATATGGCAATAAGAATACAAAGGCCAGATTATAAAGTACTATGCTTTGGACTATAAAGACAGAGCAAGGCAGGTGTGTGTGTGTGTGTGTGTAGGCATGCATACACAAGTGCACATGCATTCATTCACACTGGAAAATTCATTGACCAGGATAACAGTTTGACTCTCAGGTTATTATTTTCCGTATTTAATTGTCCTCATGTAATCTTAGCACTTATCAAAAACTGATCTGAAAGGAGCTTTAGGAACAAAGGATATCACCTAGGCACAAATAATCATTTCATTTATGTTAATAGCACCCCAAGTCAGGACAGCAGCTATCACTTAAATAGACCAAAAATTAGACTGAGATCAAAATTACTAGCCCAAGCACAGCATTAATTTTCTGATTGATGGTGAGTAGGAGAAAACTACTGGGCTGAGCTTCAGCTGTATTTCAGGGAAGCTGTACATTTCTTCTAATTTATAAAGTATAATAAATGAATTACCAAGAAGGATCAGTTGTCAGCTAGAAGACAGAGTGTGAAGGATGAAGCATTCCTGTATTCCCCTGATGTCAGTTGATCTATTAAATTAACAAGCATATAGATAGATTATTTAAAGATCAATTTAGCCACGAATTGCTTTCAAATGAATACATCAGGCATCAAGCCTTTTCTCTGAGATCATTTTGTAATTGGAATACATATTACACACAACTTCTCATCACAGGACTCAAGCAGTTTCAATCAGGAGGCTTTGCTCTTTCTGCAAAGTGTGTGAAAATCAAAAATGAGCAGATCCACTTCATTATGTATAATGAGGAGATCTGTAGTTACTCTAAGTAATCGCTGAAAAGAATTGCTAGAAAAATACTCCTTGCTCACATCACTGGCACTGGGCTAACACTTGTCTCTCAGAAAATCTTTTCAGCATGAAAGTTTTGGAATTAAGTTCCTAATAAACTTAGAAAGTCCAACAGCTGTGAGTAATTATGATACAAGCATATCAATCCATGTGCAAACAGATTTATTCGGTAAGCTTCAATCCTCTTGCTAACCCTTCACTGCAATAATTAAGCACGCTCTAATGAGTTTGTTAGTAATTTCCATATGATTTTCCTCCTAATTATTATTTGAGTTGCCCATGTTTATAATACTTAGTAATATCCTTAAAGTATCAATGGTGAAGACACAATTTTGGCTGGTATATTAATCTGTATTTCCTTATTCATATGCTAAATAAACCAGGAGAAAACATTCATTTAAAGGTCAAAATTTTTGGAATAGGATTTTACGTGTGTGTATGCTCATTTCTTATACACTTATTCAATACCCATGAAGCAAATGAGTCATCTTAGCCTAAATCAGGTCATGTCTTTCCCTGCTTAAAGAACTCCGAGTTCTTATCATGGCTTTCAAATACCATTCTGACTTTGTCTCTTACCACTTGCTACACAATTGGCTTCAGAATACTGACCATCTTCCTACTTCACAAAAAGGCCAAGTTGGTTTATACCACAGGGTCTTTGAACTTAGGACAGTTATGCCTGGAATATCCTTTTCCCATCATTTTATGTAGATGGCTCCCTTTTATCATCCAAAAGGGGTCCACTCAGGTATCACTTCATCAGGGAAAACCTTGACTTTTAGCTGCAATAGAGCTTTAGCAAGCCATTCTCTATCATCTCACCCAATCTTATTGTTTTAAAAAAAACTATCACACTTTTACATGAGCTAGTTGGTTTATTCACTCCTCTTTCTTAAGCCTGGACTCTAAGCTTCACCGTTTTTCCTGAAACAGTGCCTGGTACATGGTAAATTCTTAATGAATATTTTTACAATGAATGATTTGCTGAATGGATAGCTGGAGCAGGAAGGAATGTCAGCCATCTGATCTACTACTCAGATTATAGATGAGTAAACTGAAGTATATTTGCGTCTATGATTTGTCACCAAAATGACACAGCCTGATAGTGCAGTTCTAGGAAATTATGTCCGAAGCTTCCTGACTCCTGGTCCAATGCACCGGTCATCCTGCTGCCTGCCTTCACTTTTTTTCAATTTGTCTGGTTGTGGTTGTTGAGGTATATGTTTACACACGATATGTACTTGGGCACCATTTAAAGATTTTGAGAGTCAAAACCCTACCAACTTCAATTCTTTCTAGCTATATGGACAAGTCACTTAACCTCCCTGGACTTTGGTTATCTCATTTCTAATATGGATAGTAGTCATATACTAGCTGTGCCCCACCGGGCAAGTGATTGTGAGAACCAAGTAACAAAACAAATTGCAGATTTGCTTGGTATGGCTGGGCGCGGTGGTTCATGCCTGTAATCCCAGCACGTTGGGAGGCTGAGGCGGGTGGATCACCTGAGGTCAGGAGTTCAAGACCAGCCTGGCCAACATGGCAAAACCCTGCCTCTAACTAAAAATACAAAATTAGCTGGGTGTGGTGGCACATGCCTATAATCCCAGCTACTCGGGAGGCTGAGGCAGGAGAATTGCTTAAACCCATGACGTGGAGGTTGCAGTGAGCCGAGATCATACCATTGCCCTTCAGCCTGGGCAACGAGAGCCAAACTCTGTCTCAAAAAAAAAAAAAAAAAAAAAAAAAAAAAAAAAAAATTGGTAAACTGGAAAAATATACCTTGCAATGATAATAAGACCCAGATACCACTTAGTAACGCAGAAATTAATTCTTGTTACGTACACTTTTAAATAGATTCTGACACTGAAATTCCATAGATATCACGTAAGGCATTGTTACCTATAGAGAAATAGAAACAAAAATAGAAATAGAAGTATATATATATTTCTTTCTCTTAAGCTTAGTGGTTTTCAAAGAGCGGTCCTCACATCAGCATATCATCACCACCTGAAAACTTGTCAAAAATGCAAAAACCCTGACCGACCTCAGACCTACTGAAGTGGAAACCCTAGGATTCAGCTAAACAATCCGTGTTTTATCAAGCCCTCCAGGGAATTCTGATGCCCACTCAAGTTTGAGAAACTTTGCGTTATATGATTGAATAAGGCAAACAAAATAACTTTGTAATTAATGAAGCCTTACTGTGTCCATGCATATGTTTATAGAAGTTCATTGCAAAACCTAAAGGTTAATACTGCCTCAAAATCTAAAAAATTAAAATTGCATCAATACGTGTCGCCTACTTATTTTCATGGCAGAAGGCTCACAGAACCAAATAAACCATGAGGAATAGTTATCTATAATGAGATGGGAGACCAATAATTTATCACCTATATATCATGGCTGATTGCAGAAGGAGGTCATTATAATTACAAAGACACTCCTTCTAATTAGGCAGTTCAGTGAGGAAGTAAGGAACTTATCAAGATGGTTCAGGAAAAACAACAGCAAAAACCACATTTGGTTTTTGTGAAAAGATAGTCACTGGTGTTTTCTCCCAGAATTCTTGTTGCATTTCTCAAACAATCCTTCTGCAACTGACAAGGGAACAGAATGTACGGCTGTTACGACTTACTAAATCTTACAAAGACAGTAAAAGTTACTGAGCATCAAAATCAATTTTAATCATGAAACAAATAGGTATTAGAGTCAAATCTGTCCATTTCACTTAGAACTCACTGAACCTGGGCTAGTTAGTTAACTTTCTCTGAGCTTCAGCTTCCTCCTCAGTAAAAAGGGAATTATAAAACCTGCGTCAGAGAATTGTTGCAAAGACTAAATAAAAATGCATCTAAAGGACCCACTAACATACCACCATGCCCGGCACAAAAATAATACTCACGGCAGAGCGTGGTGGCTAATGCCTGTAATCCTAGCACTTTGGGAGGCCGAGGTGGGCGAATCATGAGGTCAGTTCGAGAGCAGCCTGACCAACATGGTGAAACCCCGTTTCTACTAAAAGTACAAAAATTAGCCAGGCATGGTGGTGCGTGCCTGTAATCCCAGCTACTCTGGAGGCTGAGGCAGGAGATTCGCTTGAACCCAGGAGGCGGAGGTTGCAGTGAGCCAAGATCATGCCACTGCACTCCAACCTGGGCGACAGAGTGAGACTCTGTCTCAAAAAAAAGAAATATATATATGTGTGTGTGTGTGTGTGTATATATATATTTATATATATATATATATAATAACACTCACTCACTGGTGGCTTCGCATTTTCATCCTCCTTTAGGTAAAAAGCAGCAAATCGTTCTCTTTAAGGCTTTTTCTCTTTTCTTACTCTCCATTTTTCTGAAGTATCAGGTATTCAGGGAATAAGAAGGAGACAATGAATGTGAGAAGAGAGACATGATCTCAACATATAGCAACTTAAGTGTCAGCATAGATGGTATTTACAAAATGAGCCCTGTTCTGCTGAGACAACAGAACACAGTTGACAGAAAGACTTAAGTAGCTATCCCAAAGATATATGTGACACACAAGTAGACTCCTTTTCACTCCTCCTCCTCATCTTCCTACACACAAACATGTATGTTTTTTTATACACACACACTCATGCACACTAAACTGAATCTATCGTGAGCCTTTATTACCTGTATGATGTGAAGCCATTGTTTCTTATCATTCTTGTGAAGTATAATACAAGTATCAGAGCTTAAAATCAAAAGACTTAAGAGAGAAAGAAAAAGTGTGGTAGAGTTGTAAAAGGATTGGACATAAATAATTCTTCAGTGGAGGAAATGCAATGCTTGGCTTAACTCAGTGAACTCAGAGAAGAAATTAAGGACTAATCTTGATATCATTTGCATGTGTACACTAAGTTTCTGCATAGACACCAAGCCCCCCTTAGCATGTTTGTATGGATATATTATGTGAGAAAGGGGAACAGTGCAGGGATCGTGTCTTCTTTGGACGAGGGTGTTGGAAATTGCCCCTACACGTAAATCACAGGACACAGCAATGCCACAGTGCTCAGCGGATGTTCCCACCGCTCACTGCAAAGGGGATGTGACTTTGTAATGACACCACAGCAGAAAGCTTCTCTCGAACAGCCTGCCCTGGAATTATTGTGAAATCATCTATGTATTAATTACAGCTCCTGGGTTTTCTTTTTAACAGTTTTATAGAGGTATATTTTATATATCATCAAATTGTCCATCTGAGGGTACAATTCAATGATTTTTAGTAACTTTACTGAAATGCCATAACCACAAATCACTTTTAGAACGTTTTTGTCCCCCCAGTAAGATCCTTCATGCCCATTTATAGTTCATCTTCATTCCCACACCCAGCCCTAGGCAATGACTAATCTGTTTCCTGTCTCTATAAATTTGCCGTTTCTGGATATTTCCTACCAGTGGAATCATGCAATATGCGGTCGCTTGTGTCTAGATTATTTCACTTGGCGTAATCTTTTTGTGGTTTAAACATGATGTAGCCTGCGTCAGTGGTTCATTTTTTTTCCACTGCTGAATAATATTCCAACTGCTTCTGTTAAAAATAAAAAAGGATATAAATAAACGAATATTTATTTATACCTCTATAAAAACTGAAGGGTAACACATTTCCAGTGAAGAGTAAGATCCAGAATCAGGCAAGTTTTGTTCTCTGGATCGCACAGGAAGACTTGCCTGATTATACTTTCTTTCTCATTTATTTGTTCATCTTGTGAAGAAAACATCATGTCAATGTTGGCTTCCCTACGTCACTTAAAAATAATAATTTCACAGTAGATTATTTGAACCCTAAATGGTGGAAATATAAAAGCAATTTCTGGCCAACTGTGGTTAAAAAACAAAGTTCTAGGCATTCATTTGGAGGGTGCTATGATGCAAATACGTGTTAAGTAATGCAATTGAGTTAAAAATTATCATAGTATTAAGATGAGTCATAGGAATCTGAAAATAAGTAGAAGATTCATTACTTTTAATATTTGGAAGTAAATTAATTCAGTATCGCATAGTTTTGCTGATTTCATTTTTTTCATATTCTGATATCATATCAGAAGGATTGCTGCAATATTTACATATTGTCTTTGCTGCATGCAATATAGTTACCCTCTCAAATTATCCACCTGGATCCATTTATTTTCATAATGGGCTTCTTTGGAAGTTGAGTTGTGGAATGTCATAAATGTTCAGGGAAAGCATGCCACTGTGGACTCAGAAATTACATTTAAAAAGCTTCCAGTACACATGCTAAATAAAAATGGGTCCTATAAAGTTTATTAACTAAACACATTAAACAAGCTTGGTAATAGGTGTTTCACATGAAATTCCTGAAGCAGCATAAATGTACTTTGCAACCTGAGGCCTTGTTATTCTCACATAACATGTGGCTTTTTCTCTTTTCCCAATTTCTCTTCTAAGTGAAGCAAATGTTTCTTTCTTTCCCTGGGATGAGAGAAGTCCTTCCAAGGATAGTGTGGATTTCAAGACTCAAGCAATTCCAGAGTGTTGAAAAAGAGTCAATAGGTATATTTGTAATGACAATCAATAATAGTAAGGGTGGTGACATGCACTCAGTAAATGGTAGCTACTATTTTGTATCAGGCACTCTGCTACAGACATTATGAGGCCGGAATAAGATAAACGCCTCATGATATAGCTCCTACCATTGTTCCCATATGGCAGATGAACAAACTGAGGCTCAAAGAGGTCAAGTAACTTATCCAAAACCGCAAAACTGAGTGTCAGAGCCGGGACTTAACTCTAGCTCTGTGTAATCTTACAGCCCGTGGTCTTAACAATCATACTAAACTGTCTTTCAAAATGACAGGCACAAGACCTGTCCCTTTCACTCCTGCTGGTACTCAATGAAGTACATCACGCATCTTTCAACACCAAGAATATGTTCTGAGAAATGTGTCATTTGGTGATTTCATCATTGTGGGAATATACGAGTGTACTTACATGTGTCCAGGTGGTATAGCCTACTACACACCTAGGCTGTATGGGATAGCCTAGGCTGCGAACCTGTACAGCATGTTATTATGTTATTGCACTGAATACTGGAGGCAATTGAAACACAACGGGAAGTATTTGTGTATCTGAACACAGAAAAGGTACAGTAAAAATATAGTATTATAATTTCATGGGATTACTGTCATACGTGGGGTCTGAAGTTGACTGAAGCATTATTATGTGGTGCATGACTGTACACTAAGAAGTCAAGTGACCTCTTAGGACTTAGTCTATTAATCTAAAGGATGAGAAGTACATTCTACATCAGGTATCTTTTCTTGAGCACAATCAAATTTTCATTTTCCCAATCTCTTATAATGACTCATGACTGGGTGAAGGAGGAATCAGTGCAAATTGCTTGTTGGGATGGAAACAGGTGCTAGAAGTGAGGAAAAAGCAATGTTCAAACGCAAAGGAAGGGTGGAGGAGGAAAGGTGCGGAGTTGCCACAGGGACTCATAGCAAGCAACAATAAAATCCAACTTGGAAATCAACCAGAAAATCCCCCCAATCTCGGAGGCTTCTTTCATGTTCTTTACAGGAAACACTTGTGTGTTACTTTCCCTTTGTCAGGGACATATAATTGAGAAAGCAGATAATTTTTTCTATTTTTTCCTTTTTTTTTTTCAGTAAACATGAAGGATTAAAGGGAAATAGACAACAGCACTTTTAAAGGATGCTTTTTCGTAAGAGTTTCAGTGGATGTTATCCAGTAAATAAGAGTTTCACAGTATGTTATCAATGTTAGTTTGGAGAAGGAAAGGTCAAAAAGTTAAACCTTGATATCTTTATCTTTTCACAAAGGTTATTTCTGAAGGAGCTATATGTAAAAGGAAAAACAAAAGGCAAATATATACACACACCTATATATGTATATGTAATACATATATTACAACATAGTTTTTCCAGTCCTAATTACATGCCTAATGCTGGGCTTGAGTGTCTATTACTTTTTAAACTACACTTGTGCTATTATTTTTCTTATAATAAAATGAGAAGAAATATGGAATTCTCTCCGGGTCCCCAGATTGCTGTCACAGCCAGCTTAGTTCACTTTATATTACCCACCTAGCTCCAGCACACCCCTGAATTTGTGTCTCTTGCTCCAACACAACATATATATACACACGCACACATATATATGTGCATATATATATATATGTTTTCATATATATGTTGTTTTCATATATATATATGGTTTTCTTATATATATGAAAAACAACAAAAATCCTTTCCTGTGTCACTCCAGGTAATGGGTTTCACTTTGTAACTATTCTTTTCTGCAAAAGGTTTGTGTTATTATCCTTGGGTATTATTTTCTGATGGTATCAGTGAAGTGGGTCGTTATTGAAGCACTGGCTTGCTTATGAAAGATGTTATTAAATACTGTGGAAATACGGTTATTTCCATTAAAATACCAAAAGGAAGGAGAAATATAAAAATATAAGAGGTAGTTCTGAGGAAACCCAGCTAAACCTCGGAATATGAGACAATTGGTACTAAAAGGTGTTGTTGGGACTAATTTTTTCTTGGTGGCGATCCTGCTTTGCTTCAGTTGGACAAACACTATGGGGCAAGAGACATAAATTCAGCTAGGCTGGTAATATCAATGCGTGAACCAGACTGGCTGTGATAGCAACCTGGGGACATAGGGAGAATTCCATATGTCCCCTCATCATATGAAAAATAATAGCACAAGTACAGTTTTAAAAGTAATAGACATTCAACCCCAGCATTAGGCATATAATTGGGAGTGGAAGGACTACGGCAAGCCAGATGGCTCATGAAAAGGACGCAGCTATAAGTCATCTCAAGCCAATTGCTCCTTCCATCTTTTCTGAAAGTTTGGGTCAAATTCTAAAGCAGGATAACAGTTGTTCGCAGTTGAAAGGAGAGAACGCAGCAATTGAAAAGCCCTTAAATACCCGGATAGGATTGGGAGATGTGGGACAATTTCTCTACCTTGTTTATTTCTTGTAGGTAATTTGGAACTCTCATGGATTCCAGGAGTTGAGGCGTGATGATACCAAAGATGGGACTTTAAATGACTCTGATAATGCTATGTAAGGTGGTTTGGAATAAGGAAACCAATCCGAAGACATTTCAGTAGAAGTAGACTGCAGAAGAGACATAAATATAGGTATTAGCACAATAGCATTGGAAACGACCAGACAGAGGAGAGGCTGGTGGAGTTGATGGATCCACGGTGAGGTTAAAGATCCAAGAAAATAGCCATTGACAGAGACTGTTGAGAAAGATGACTCCACTGACAAAGCAGGACCATAAGAAAACGAGGATGGCCGGGCGCGGTGGCTCATGCCTGTAAATCCCAGAACTTTGGGAGGCTGAGGCAGGTGCATCACCTGAGGTCGGGAGTTCGAGATAAGCCTGACCAACATGGTGAAATCCTGTCTCTACTAAAAATACAAAAATTAGCCGGGCGCGGTGGTGGGTGCCTGTAGTCCCACCTACTCGAGAGGCTGAGGCAGGAGAATCACTTGAACCCGGGAGGCAGAGGTCGCAGTGAGCTGAGGTCGCGCCATTGCTCTCCAGCCCTGGCGACAGAGACAGACTCAGTCTCAAAAAAAAGAAAAGGAGGATGTTGCGAAGGGAAGGTGCTGAATTCATTCAACATTTACTGAATTATTTCACAAGGGGCAAACATTCTCAAGGAACAGGGAAATTAATAATGCACGACTGCCCTGGAGGTGCCCGATGGTCTGACCCCCATCTGTAGGAGGTGCTTGTAGGTTCAGTTTTAGATAGTTTGAGCTCAAGACACTGGCAGAACCCTTCCCAATTTAGAAACTTCAGCCTTGTCTTGACTTTCCCTCTCACTTATCTCCTACGTTCAACCATTTGGTACAGTTTCACTGCAAGTCCCCCTGAAGTTTTGTTTCAAAGAGTGCCTGGGGAACAAGCTCTGTAAAAGCTTTGGGTACAGATTTTCTCTGTCCAAAAAGCAATCCTCAGGACTTGCTAGGATGCATCCCTATGTGCACACACCTTTGTGGAAAAACACAGAAGCCAAGCGTTGGTATAGATGAAAGCATGGGGAGCCGAACTAATCAAGTGCATTTTTGAATGTCATATTAAAATGCCTTCGTAAGAGCATCATGGTAAATGACCCATTCTGCACAGAGACTGACCAGCTTTGTCAGGCTTATGCCCAGCACCTGGCTTAGACAAAGGCTTAGACAAATACACATGGGTATTTATCATTATGCAAAGCCAGTGTGTAATGCTTTTTCTTTTTATATTACAAAAAGTATACACACAAAAAACATTTTTTAAAATATAATAATTAGAAATTCTACTATTTGTTGATATGCAAAAGAAGGGAATTATCTTTTGCTCACTATATGTCAGGCACTGCTCAGTTTTTCTTTACCACAGTGACCCTATTTGGGGATCTGTTCCAGTGATGGGGACAACAGGACTGAATATTAGAAACCTAGATCATCCTAGAAAATCTGGACCATATGGTCACGTACCTGTACCTTCCTCATTTTCTCCTAACAGGGCCTGGAAACTCCAGCAAGTTATTTGGAAGTCTGTTTGATGTCAGTCTCCAGTGAGAAGCGATGCGACTGTTCTCTTGCTGCAGTCGGATGGATGTCTGTCTGAGAAAGAGGGCGGAGGGTGGAAGAGGTGCAGGGGGACCCTTCACCACAGGCTTTGATCTCCCTTGACTCCTCCTGGGATGTCTCACCTTTTGATGTTGGGAATCAGTTAATTACTAGTCAAAATTGGTTTGAGGGACTAGGAAACAGTTTGAAGGCTCTGTTCTCAAAATGCCTGTACTTTGATCTGAGGAACTTTCGGGCAACTTTCTGAAGCATCTCAGGCAAATGAGAAGGGCTCGGTCTGTGGCCCCTCCCTAGCAGCGGCCCAGATTTTGATCCTCTTGTTCTATCATGGTACCATCCTGATGCAGCAGACTTCTTTTCTCTTAAGAGCCCTGTGGTTTCATTGGTAGTAAAATGATGACTTTTAGGATTAGATTGTTAAACATCTGTCACACCACAAAGAGTATGTAGCTTAATAATTCCCTTTTTAGGTCTTAATTTGAAACCACCACCTCTCTTTTCTGAGCAACACCTGATTAACGCTACCATGAACTTTTTCTGAGCAACACCTGAATAGTGCTACCATCTCTTGCAACACAACCTTGATTTGTAAGGCACTCTATTAAATTAGTGGGTTAGAAGTACAATCTCCTGCCTTGCCTTTGCTGGTGCAAGTTAACATCCCCCAAGTTGACCTAAAAGGCTGCAAAATGCTTCAGGGGTTTGATGGGCAGGTGGTGCTGGAGAACTCAGCTCTCTTTTCTCTTCCAAACAAGGCTACACATCTGGCACCTTGCCTAGTAATGGAATTCTCCTAACGAACACGTTCCCGTAGTCTAAGGCTCTTGCACTGTGACCATACCACAGGGCTGACAAAGAGATTATTTTCAGTGCTCAGAAAAAGAAAAACACACCCACAGAAGTCTTTTGAGACTGTCTTTTTTTCTTATGTCATGGCCTGTTATGGCATTTTCATTTTAATTGCACATGAAACCCATTTAAAGCGGTGGTGTAATGGGACTGTTCCCTTGGAAAACACAGACAGGAGTGATACGGTTGTGTTTTTGAGGAGTCCATTAGTTACTCAGACTGTCATCATTGTGTGCCTTGAGGGTGCTAACAATGTATTAGGTATCTAAGCAAATGTAATATATTTGATCCTCTTATATGTGAATCCCTTGTCCTCCTCCTATAAGTAGTAGATTCATATCAAAGTCTCTGGCAACAGAGTACTGCTCAGTATTTCAAAGATAAAATATGCATTCTTATGCATGTACGTTTTCTAGTTTTTCAAATGGAAATTGAGCTATATAGATAAAGCATGCATACGTTGAGACTCTGGAATTACCTATGGAAAAGAATGATTGATAAAGTGGTTATTGTGGTCGTTTCACTCTTCCCACTTCCACTTTGGAAGATAGACAGCCTATACCTCAAAGAGTTTTAGGACTTCCTGACCTTCTGTAAGTAAAAATGTCAGTTCCCAAGGCCAGAGAAATAAAGCCACAGGTTCTTTTTCCATAAAATCAGCTGCTTTCCCTGGGTCTCAATATCTGTAGTCTCCTGTAGGAAGCAGGTTTCCCAACTAAAAGAATTTCCACTTTGCTTTGACTTTCCTTGCTGTGGTCCCTTCCCCATTTAGCATATTTTGTTCTCTATGCATAATTGGAAATTAATTTTCTAATTAGGTTCTTCACATTTATGAAGTTGTTTGATGGGGTGTCGGTTCTTATAACATGGCCTAAAGGCTAAAGGAGAGGTAATAATTCTTTTTTTCTGGCTTTGCCCCTGATTCAGCTAAGGTTCTTAGAAAATATATTTAACTTTTATGAGATCCCCGTAATACATCTTTAATGCTGATCTACCTTTGAAAGATTGTTAGAAGAGTGCTAACTATGGCTTTAAGACTCATTATGATACAGTTGATTTTATTTGTAATAGTTGCTCAAACAAAATGAAGCCATTTCTTTGGCAACAGGAAGGGTATTTAGATAACTTCAAGTAAAACCAGATGATACTGGAAGACAAAATAACATTGAACTGATGCTTGAGAAGCAGAGGTGACCCTGAAGATTAAAAGGCGAGTATTTTTACTGCGAATATACAAGCAGAACTAAATCAGGTATGAGCTGTATGAGTCTGTCACCTGGATGTTCTGTGACTTGTTATAGAGAACTTGAGTCTATGGTTCAACACTCTCTGATCTGTGAAGGCAAGCCAGTATAAACCAATGCATGTAAACAGTCTGTTTCTTGATTTCAGTACAAAAGTTGAAAGATAAAGCTAACCATTAGACTTGGAAGTAAAAACTAAATTCTGGAGTCACAACTTCTACATATGTCTCGGATCATGTTACTTATTACTACAGGTACAAAATAGCCTGCATGTGAGGAGAACAGGAACCAATATTGCACATTGACAAAAGAACATCCTCATTTTTTAGGAAATCATGTCATCCTACTTGAAGTGTGGCTGAAGAAAAGCAATTAGATGAATACTCCTCAGCAGTCTCCAAATAAGAACCACCTTGCACACTAATTTCCATTGTGCGTCAATATCCTTATCTGAGTTTGCCATTCATGTATATGTCATGGCTAGGCAAGAACTGTAAGAACAAAGTTTAAGGCTGAATATATGATGATTAAAGGTAAGTGATACTCGACCTCAGAAAAAATATTTGTCTGACTCTTGACTCACTCTTTAAGTTACTTTCTAGGTTCTGCACAATGGAAATTAGTGTGCAAGGTATTTCTTATTTGGAGGCTGCTGAGGAGTATCCGTCTCATTTTTTTTTTTTTTTCTTGAGCCACACTTCAAGTAGGATGACATGATTTCCTATAAAATGAGGATGTTCTTTTGTCAATATGCATTATCGGTGCCGATTCTCCTCACATGCATGTTATTTTGTACTTGTAGTAATAAGTAACATGATCCGAGACATATGTAGAAGTTGTGACTCCAGAATTTAGTTTTTACTTCCAAGTCTAATGGTTAACTTCAGATCTTGTTAAGTATCAGCATAGAAAGAGGCTACATGGTAGAATGGGAGTATCACTCTGCCCTGTGGGACTCAGGAGGCCTGGTCTGTGTGTCCAGCTCTAACTCTAAGTGCTTTTGTGACCTTGGACAAATTATCTAATCTCCTTGGTCCAATATAGGTCAAAGAGGTTCTTTCTGCTCTGAACACACGTAGCTTCCAAGTTGTTATCTATCACATGCATTACCCCAAGAAATTCTCGTCACTCCAACTTCTCGAACAAGATATACTGAACCCACCAGAAGAGAGTATGGCACAGTTGTTAAGAGCACACAATGCAGATGGCATATTTGGTTTTCGTCATTGCCACCTCTCTCTGACTACTTAATTGTCTTAGCCTTAATTTCTACAGCTGTGACATGGACTAATGCTCTTATTTTGCTAACCTTTTTCTCTTTCCCTTGCTATCTTATCCTCTTCCTTTCAGTTCTTAATGTTAGGGTTTTCTTTTGTTGTAAAGGTCTAGACAGAAGACCTCGTTAAACTAGACTATGCCAAGAGTGAGGAGTCATGGATTATGGATTCATCTTAGGGACTGGAAATTACTTGCCCTTAAATGCACTTTCTCTATGACATCCAAAGTCATCTTTTAAAAATGTAAATCAAATCACATTATGCTTTTGTTTAAAAACTATCAATAGTTTCTCACTATACTATATTTAGCATAAAATCCAATCTCATTACCACATTTAACAATAATTTTGGACTTATTCCTTGCTTTTTCTTCTTTTTTATTATTTTTATCCTCTTCTATAACTTCAGTCTCCTCCTCCTCCTCTTCTGCCTTCAGGAGGAGAAATCTGTAGCTGCACCTCCAAATGTGTGCTCAGTCCCTTCCTGCATTTGCAACAGTGAGGGGAACACATCCCCCTTGAATTCCTGGTCAGTATGTCCAAGCTGGAATTTATCCTATCCTTCCCCCAAACCACCAAGCAACTATAGCTTCTGACTTCTGTTAGTAGTATTCCTATTATTCCAGGTAACCAGCCTTACAGTCTCATTCCATTTGACTTCTATCCGTGTCTCTCTTTCCTTAATTGCTATCTTTTCTATGTATGCCTTTATTTGTACTTCCCTTTGCATTTCTAATGCCACAGTCATCACTCACATCAGGTCCTTCGGACCTGAAATAGTGAAATAATATTCCTATGAGTCATCTAACTTCTCCCTCTTTCTCTTTTATTACAGGTTAAAAATCTACAAGGTTAATTTTCTAGAGTACAACTCTGATCATTTGATGTCTGGGCTCCCAACATTAGCTATGTGATAAAGTCTCAACTCTTTGGCTTGACTTTCAGAGTCTAATGCAATCTGACCCTGATTACTTTTCTAGGCTAGCTTACTGCTTTTCATATATTATTCTATTGATTCATTTTTTCATTTTTTTCAACAAAAAAATGATTGAGGACCAACAGTGGACAACATCCTAGTGATACGCTGAACAATACAAACATGAAACTTTGCAAAATAGAAGAGAGGCCAAACACACACCCAGACAGACACACACACACTCACACACAAGTATTAAGTGGAATAATAGAAGCAAAGAATGTGATGGAAAATAGAGTAACAGGGAAGTAATTTTATATATTTATTTATTTTTGTTTTTCTTAGAGATGGGGTCTCCTCTATTTCACAGGCTGGAGTGCAGGGGTGAAATCACAGCTCACTGCAGCCTTGAACTCCTGGGCTTAAGACAATCCTCCCACCTTGGCTTCCAGAGCAGCTGGGATTATAGGCACAAGCTACCATGCCTGGCCATCTCTATATATTTAAGTAACTCTTAAAATATTCTTGCACTTGGCCTTAGTTGGATAGCTTACTAAAATTCTAAATACTACTTCGTATTTCCCACTTTTTTTTTCTTTTGCTTATATTTCTTCTTTTCAGAATGTGCTGGTTTTTAATATTCAATATCTGGTCCATATTTAAAGGCATACTTATTGAACCTTTATTTTTGCCTCCCCAGTGTCTACTTTCCATGGCTCTATTTCTTCCAAGCCTTCAGCCAAAGCAGTTCGAGCGAGGACTGAGCCCTTTTCCAGGGGTGGGTCATGTGACCTGGGGCTAAACCAATCAATAAGCTACATTTCTCTGGCCATAGGGATTGGTTCTGGGGTGGCATGTGACAAACTAGGCAAACAGCTAATCTGAGGGCTTTTGAAGAAACCATTGGGAAGAAGTCTTTATTCCTGTTGAACTTGCAGCTGGAAGGTTGGAAGGTCTGGGGTTGCCACATCCACTTTGTCTGTTGGAGAATGGAGCCAATCTAAAAGGAGATAGAGAAAAAAGAAATCAATTCTTGACACCATCTCTCCTCCAAATCGAGTCACACTATGCCTCTGGAATTTTTAGTTACATAAGTCAATATTTTTTTTTCTTACATCAATCTGAGTCATGTTTTCTGAGAGAGAAAACAAATACAGCCATCCAATTTCAAATAGTAGTACTTTTACTAACTTTTTTTTTTTTTTTTTTTTTACTACCTTTATGGTTACTGCCAGTTCAATGCAGTTTTTCTCTACCATTTTGTGTCTCTCCCTTATGGCATATATGCTGTTCAACCTTATTTTAGAGTTCTTGGTAAACTTGCTTCCTACCAGATTTGAACGGATAAAAATTCTTCTTTAAAGCTCTTCACTGGCCCAGTAAATAAGGCCTGAACAAAAGTGAGACAAGTGAGGCGCGTAGGGGTCCACGATGAAGAAGCGCTCACTTCCAGGTGCCAAGTCTGCACTTAGCAGTCTGGAGAGCGAGTGCCTCCTTATCATTTGTTCCCTGGGCACCTCACTTGCTTTATCTATTTCTGATCCTTCTGGTGGAGTAACTACTCAATACGTGTTAGGCGAACTGGAAAGAATTTCACATTTTGCATGGGGGTGGAGATTATCCAGAATTGCATTTTCTTTACTATTATACTCATCTGACACATCTCATTCACTTTTTTTTTTTTACATTTACTTCATTTTGAAGTCATCTAGCGTTATGCAGTGATTGCAGGGAGGGTTTGCTGATGGTATTACTCTAAAAACCTCTAAATCCCATTTCCCAGTGAGAAGACAAACTAATAGCTCTGCTAAGCAATGCATCCAGAAATAACATGGAATATGGGGTAGTGAATTTCATTTTCACTCATTTACTTATATTTTCATAGCTCAGTGTCTGTTGTGGAGCCTGAATTATACAACTCATTATCTAGGTCAATCTAGTGAGCTATCCTGTCAGCACAGATGTGCTACTTTTGCAGTAGAATTCTCAGTGGTAAAGTTGCTTCCAAGCTGGCACCTATTATTAGTAAAAGTATTAAATAAATAAATTATAGAAACAATTGAAGCAATGAAGCCTACACGATAAGTGCAATAGGTTATAAACATTATGTCTTCATTATATAAGCAATTTTGTTAGTTATTTAAGATTACAGACGATCGATAGCCACATCGTGTTTGTGCTAGTGTTGGTTCACTGGTTGTAAGCAACAGAAGCTGACTTCAAATAGAGAAAAGGTTTTACAAAGAAATATCAGAATCAAATCAATGAACAGATTCAAAAGAAAAACACTAGAACAGCCTGGAAGCAAGACAGCTCCAGTGAACTAGGTTAACAGGAATATATGTTGAAGTAATCTCTTTAAGGCATAAATAAAATGAATCTACAGCAACAATTTTTCCTTATATGATTCCACTAAATTTTTGTCATTGCATTACTCTAGTCAAGACCAAATCCTAGGACAATGTGTTCATTCCTGGTTATAGTCATATGGCCACCTCTTGACCAGGGGAAAGCAGGCCACCTTGATTGAAAGTCCTATCAACACTGTACACAAACAACAGATGTCCATTACTTTGGTTCAGTTAGAATCTGAAAGGCTTCAACTGTGCTACTTACACATATTCTGGGCCAATTGCCAACTTGTGTTGAACATGAACAAAATCATTTTATCATGACGCTTTGCTGTATCAGTCACATCACATTTGCTCAAATTTGGGAAGCATGAAGCTTCAAAAATATTCATAGATGTGTAGGTGAATTTGGTAGGAAATAATATTTGGTCTTGCTGTATGTTAATTCAACTGTTTGGCTAATCAAAGCGTATGGTGTCATCTAACAGCAAACAAATTGGACTGATCTTACTGTGAGTTTTGTTGAAATGTTTTTGCCAGTAGATACGGAGAACGTCTAAGACACAAGTTTTAAACACAAAGTACTGTCCTAAACTAGCTCTTTTCCCCCTGCCAGGGCCACCTTTTGGATATGTGACCTATGCAGTTGTCTGTGCTCAGAAGGGCCCCCCACTTAGTTTAACATCCTTCTGTCCTCTCTTGACTCTCTTGAAGCTGTTAATAATTTTTTTAACAAAAGACCTGTGGTTTCATATTGCACTGGGCCTTGTATATTATACAGCCGATCCTGAAAGACACAGAAACAATGGAAGCCAGAATTGCTTGCTAGTGGGAATACTCAGGCCACAAATTGCTGCAACTTTGAATCTCTTTAAATAAATGTCATCTTTTAACATTCTAACAAGATACAAAAATCCCAGAATGTGCACACTCCATATTCAATGCTCTTTCTTCATTGGAAGGGCAGCAAAGGTAAGGGATGGGCCAAGATGGTAGAGAAGAACCATAGAAGAACCAGGGGATGCCAATGACTTAGCATGTCTCCTGAGCACATGTGAATGTTATATAAATACTCATTGAATCTTTAAAAAGATAAAAGCATGAGCACACATGGCCTGTTTGCAGGTCCCTGAGGTGTGAACAATCATGGCATGTTTGAGGACCAGAAAGAAGGCCAGTATGCCTGGGACACAGTGAGCAAAGGCATGGTGGAAGAAGGAAAGAATGAAGTTTGTGAGGGACCCAGGAACCATGTCAAGTAAGGGCCACTAGGCCAGGGTAGGAAAGTAAATACCATGGGAAGATGACTTACTTATTATAACATCATAGCGTTTTGGTACATTAAGTCTGAAGCATAAAACTTTTTTTTGAATTTTATCTTATTTTCATTTTATTACATTCTTATTAAATATATGGGTTTTTAAAACAAGTTATATGAAGGAAAACACATTTTATATTTACTTTGTTACAGATTCCAAATTAAAGAAATCCCAGTTAACTTGGTTACATTATATATCAACAGCCCTTTTCTTTAATATCAAAAGGCTTTTTTTTGCCTTTTAAAAACTTTATTTTTAATGCACACATATTATACATATTTATAGGGTACATAGTGATATTTTGACACATGTAATGTATAGTGATCAAATCAGAGCAATTCACGTATCTATCATCTCAAACACTTAGCTTTTTTTTTGCATTGGAAACATTCAAAATCTTCCTTCTAGCTATTTGAAGCTGCATACTATATTATTGTTAACTACAGTCCTCCTACCAGTGGTGCAAAACACTAGAACCTATTGCTTCCTACATAGCTGTTATTTTGTATCCTTTAACAAATTCTCCCTATCCCCTTCTTCCCCTATGTTTCCCAGCCTCTGGTATTCTGTGTTCTACTTTTACTGTCTATGAGATCATTTTTTTGTTTGCTTTTGTTTTTTATCTTTCACATGAGTGAGAACATGGAATGCGACGTTTAACTTTCTGTTCCTGGCTTATTTCACTCAACATAATGTCCTTCAGTCCCAACCATGTTGCCGTGAATGACAGGATTTCATTCTTCTTTTGAGGCTGAGTACTACTCTATTGTGTATATGCACCACATTTTCTTTATCCATTCATCTGTTGGTGGACACCTATGTTGATTCCCTATCTTGGCTATTGCAAACAGCGCTGCAATAAGCATGGGGGGTTCAAATGTCTCTTCCACATACTAGTTTCCTTTCCTTTGGATAAATGCCCAGTGGTAGGATTGCTGGATCATATGGTAGTTTTATTTGTAGTTTTTTGAGTAATCTCCATACTGTCCTTCACAGTGGGTATTGAAGCATCAAGCTTAATACAAAATCATTTAGAGCAGAGGTGGGCCAACATTTTCTGTAAAGAATAGTAAATATTTTAGCCTTTGCCAACTGTATAGTCTCTTATAACTTCTTACAACTACTCAACTCTCTCACTGGGCTGAGTAAACATAGACTATACTTTGAGTGAAAGTAGACATAGATAATCTTAAATAGAGGTTGCTGGGTTTCAACAAATCTTAGAAAAATAGATAGGAAGCCAAATGTGGCCCATCAGCCACAGTTTGCCGGTTCCTGATCTAGCAGAGCATGGAGCCACATGCATCTGTATGAGCTGGAATGCACATTAAAAATGCAGATGTTTGTGTCCTCTTCCAGATGCACTGAACCTAACTTTCTGAGTTTGAAGTCTGAAAGTCTGTGCTTAATAAGTTGCCATAGAAAGTGTTATTGCATGCTTGTCTTAGTCTGTTAGTGCTGCTGTAACAGAATACCTGAGACTGAGTAATTTATAAAGAACAGAAATTTATTTCTCATGCTTCTGGAGGCTGGGATGTTCAATATCAAAGCAACAGCATTTGAGGTCTGATGAGGACCTTCTTGCTGTGTCCTCACTTGGCAGATGGTAGAAAGGCCAAATGCTTTGCGAAGCCCTTTTTTTTGGACCAAGTTTCACTCTCGTCGCCCAGGCTGGAGTGCAATGGCGCAATCTTGGGTCACTGCAACCTCCGCCTCCCGAGTTTAAGCGATTCTCCTGCCTCGGCCTCCCAAGTAGCTGGCATTACAGGCATGTGCCACCATGCCCAGCTAATTGTGTGTTTTTAGTAGAGATGGGGTTTCATAATGTTGGTCAGTCTGGTTTCGAACTCATGACCTCAGGTGATCTTCCCACCTTGGCCTCCCAAAGTGGTGGAGCTTCTTTTATCAAGGTCTTAATCCCATTCATGGCAGCTCTGCCCTTATGACTTAATCACCTCTTAAAGGCCCCCACCTCTTAATGCTATCACAGTGAAGAATAAGTTTCAACCCATGACTTTTGGAGGATATTCAAACCATAGCAATGCCAAAATTGAGAAAGTTGAGAACCACTGGTCTAGAAGCCAGTCCATCCACCTAGGTCCCTTTCTAAGGTATTAAAAATTGTAACTGATTGACCTAGGATAGCACATGGGGTAGTTTCTCAGGTAGAAGGGCTAATGTTTGGAATGGTTTGTATTCAAATTCAGAATGGATTGTTCCAGGAGACTGTAAGAAAGATCATGTAGCAAGAATAGTAGCAAGGAGAGAAAGCTATGCTAGATAAGGCTGTGCAGATCAACCCTCCCTTTGAGTTCCCTGGTTTTAATTATTGATGCTAAATATACATTTCCCTTAATTGTTTTGTGAAAATAAGTTAAATAAAGAATAAAGCCGTTCCATACATGCACAGGCAAACATTACACTCTTTTCAAATAAACACGGGGATGATTCCTCGGAGTGTTCCTATTCAAATTTGGTTGCAAAATAACACCCACAGAATGTATTTCCAACCACAAAATACTGTGACAGTAAGCAGCCAGCACAAGAGAGCCTGTTATGGTTTATAGATTGCAATGATTATATTGCGGGAGCAGTTGATGCATTTGTTGGTGTTCATTCTATTTCACATTTGCATTTAAATTCCTGTGGAACAAAGATAAGATAAAGAGGAAAGCAAATGATGTTTATTTGTTGTTATACTGAACTCCTATTATAAGTATTGTTTTAAAGGAGAGTGAAGCTTTGCAAGGAAGCATCCACGTGTCCTTTACAAAACACGAAATACACTTTCAATCGTCAACTAGAAATATGCAGGAAAACATATCCCTGGGCTTTCATAAAATCATAAATCAATAAGGAATAACTGAAAATGTGGTTGAATACATGGAAGCAAATGAAATACTCAATACTTTCCTTTATACATTTATCCACATTTTATTGATACATAAGAAATGTAGAACTGCAATGAGTTTTGAAACACTGTTCTTTTTATTTCAGGCATTGCTTTAAAGCAATGCTTGATATGTTTCCTCTTTCAAATAATCTGTGCATCCACAGCATGGTCCTTTGATGAATTTATGCAGATCAGTTCTACATCCAGGGTAATATTTTCTGCTCCTCTAAGCTATTTTGCTGGGATCACAGGGGAAAAAAATCTTTTTGTAGAGTTCGACTGTACCTCCCAGTTACTGAATGGGTATGAGGTTCCTCTACCCATACAAAAGGCACATCTGCCTCCCCATATGATGTGTTTGCCATAATTAATTTCAGAAGAAGAATGAGATAATGTTATCTCTTCCTCTCAAATTATTAAGTTGCATATCAGTGCCTAGAACTTATTTAAATCATTTTTAAAACATCACACTCATTTCTGTAAATACACCTGAAATAAGGTAAAAATTAACAATTAAATGACAACAGTTAATTATATGATGTATCTGAACTCATAAGCAGAAATGTCTCTGACTTTACCATGCTTTACAGTGCTTTTCTCAAAGGAAACATTAGTCAGGTCCTTTTCTGGATGCTGGCAGTGACAGCCTGGAAGCATTCCTTAAAGGGAGGGCTGTAGAATGTCCTTAATAAGAGATGTTGGGCTGGGCGCGGTGGTTCAAGCCTGTAATCCCAGCACTTTGGGAGCTCGAGGCTGGCAGATCACGAGGTCAGGAGATCGAGACCGTCCTGGCTAACACGGTGAAACCACGTCTCTACTAAAAATCCAAAAAAAAATTAGCCAGGCGTGGTGGCGGGCGCCTGTAGTCCCAGCTACTCGGAAGGCTGAGGCAGGAGAATGGCGTGAACCCGGGAGGTGGAGCTTGCAGTGAGCCGAGATTGCGTCACTGCACTCCAGCCTGGGCGACAGAGCGAGACTCTGTCTCAAAAAAAAAAAAAAAAAAAAAAAAAAGATGTTACACCAAAATTAAATGTGGTGGTCAAATTAGAATAATTATGTCTAAAAACCTCTGCTTCTTTTTTGTCCCTTCTTGGATATTGATAATGTACACTGACAAAGGCTCTAAGAAAGAAAAAAAAATGTCTTTAGCTTTTTTTTTTGTCAAACTTTTTGCTGACAGTAACTTATTATTTTTTAAAATCTAACACCTTGCATTGGCACTTGTATTTCTGGAAATGCATGTTCTGAAGTTCTGACCTAAGTAGTAACTAGTATCTAGAGGAAAGTACGTTCTCCTGTCTGTATTACATATTTTATGTTCCTTAACATATTATATGTATCAGCCATATTTATTCATTCATCATTTATTCAGCAAGTATCTGAGGAACTTCTCTGTGCCAGTAACTTGTGGGTGCTGGGGACTCATCTTTTTAAGAGCATATTTTTATTCTATTTTCAAAATATTTGAAAAACTTAGTTGCTAATATAAATAACAAGTTATATGAAAAATAAAAGTATCACAGTGCATAGACTCTTAGCATTTTAAGTCAAGCATTCAGAAGAAATGCAAAATGGTAGATATTTTTCCTTAGATGCCATTAGGGCACCTTGCACTGAGCATGTACCTTATTTATTGTTGTGACTGTCCCTGGAATACTAACAATGATGCATTTAAATAGCTTATAGTTATGAGTTTTAGAATCAGAAGCAAATAAATTCGAAAGCATTAATTCCAGCCTCCTGCTTTAGCTGAATTTCTATTATCTAAACCAGCCCCTTCAAATGTTTTGAACATCAGATCATATACAACATTTTATAAGCTTCCTATCTTAGAACGTGAATTTAGAATTCACACTCTGGCTCATTTTTCCAACTGTAAAGTGAGTGAGTTGGGTTAAAAAAAACCTATTTTTAGAAGAAGTAGTAAGCACTGCAAAAGTTCACAGTGGTTTCAAGCCATAGATTTGAATATTAGCACCTGGAAAACAGTAATTCTAATTCTCATTCTTACTTAGCTGGTGCCACTTGCGTGATGTCCCTGGAGCTGAAAGGGATTGCCAAGTTAATTTGGTCCGGTGGTTTTCACAAACTATACATCTTATTAATTATTGCTTTGATTGGCTGGTCTAAACTCAGTTCAAACTGACTTAAGTAAATAAGGACAACAGAAATAAGAATTGATAAATAAATACTAAAAAGTGATTTAGAAGATATTGTTTCACTTCGCCTCCGAGCGCAGGGGTATAATTAGCTTCAGGCTTGCCTAGAGTCAATGGTGCAAACCATGTCACTGATAGCTTAGGCATGTTTGTCTGTCTCCCTCTGGTTTAGATGGATCTCAAACAGGCCGTCTACTCACTGGTTCCCAGAAGCTGCAGGCTTGCATAATCCTTACAACTAGAAATTCAATAGAAAAAGCATTCACCTTCTTAGTTGTCCTCAGGATTGACTCTCCTTGGGCTGCCCTGGTCTTATGCTTATGCAGCAACCAATCATTGTGGTCATGGGAATAGAACGGCCTGATTGGCCAGGTTTGGAAGATGTTTCTATTTCGGGAGTAGGCAGAGACTGATGATAAAGGATATAGAGTAGGGTGGGGTGGTTTTCTGTAAAGGAAATTAAGGTGCAGCCACCAAAAGAAGCTGATGCTTGACAGACAAAATCAACAGGTGCCCATTGTATTTATTTTTTAAATGAGCATCCACACAGAACCATGAGGTACAAGGTAAACAAAAAGAGGAGATTCTTGCTAGGTTGGGTATGGGGATTTGGGGTGGAGAGAGACTCAGAGATCTGCTCATTCAGCCACATCTCACAGCTCTTGAGAGAAGCTGACCCCGTCCTCGTTTGCCTGGCATGATCTTGGTTTATGTGTGTTGTTCATTTTAATTACTAATAACACCCCCTTTTACTCTCAAAAGTGGCCTGGTTTGCTTAATAGATTTTGTGGTCACTGGATCGTGGGGATTCTTTAAGCTTTATTAGTTATTCACCCCAAACACTTGTAAAACTCTTGATCTACACCAAGGTATCCACTTTCATAAATCAGACTTCTGTGTTTCATCTGAATAATATGAAAACTTGAAGAGTTTAACTCATCATCTCCTCTCATTTTACTTGTTTCCCATGAAAATGAAATTTATTATCATTTGATACAATTAATATTTGTTTTTATTTACCCACATTTAACAAATGTTTTGTTCACCATTGTTTCTTGAATATCAATCTTTTCCCTGGGATAAGTTTTTACCTTTCTGAACTGTTCCTTTGGGAGTTTGCTACTCAAAGTGTGGTCTATGGACCAATACCATCAGCATCAGCTGAGAGCTTATCAGAAATGCAGAACCTGAGGCCCACTAAGTCAGAGTCCATAGTTCAACAAGATTCCCTGGAGATGAGTAGACACAGTCAAGTCTGAGAAGCCCATTTTAGAACAGTGGACTTACACAAGATGTTTTCATTTTCTATTCCATTTTGTCTCTGATTCTCTCATATTTTAATCTCTGTGTCTCTGTCTTCAATATTATGGATAAATTATATCTTGCAATGCTGTCTGCTCATTGTAGTCTCCTAGGTGACTTAAAAACTAAGTACCAGTATATACATTTTTAGAGATAGAGAGACAGAGAGAATGGGGATGGGGAGAGACAGAGAGAGAAAGAGAGACACAGAGAGAGAATGAATGCCTGGGCTCCTCCTCAGACCATCTAAATTAAAATCTGGGTAAGGACCACTACACAAAGAGCTCCTTTAGTTAGGATTTATTGGTGACATACTCTCATTTTTCTGTTTGTCTAAAAAATACTTATGATTCATTATTGCATAATAGCCAGTTATACAATTCTAGGTTGCTATTTATTTTTCCTCAGTGTTTCAGAGATTGAAAAGAATGTCTTTAATTTTTGTTGCTATCTGTTGAGAATAAACTCTTTTTCTCTGTAGGCAATCTGAGTTTTAAATTTCTGCTCAGTACCGAGATTCTTATTGTCTTCAATGTTATGCAGCTTTACTCCATTGTGACTATATTTGTATTTCTTATTTCTTATTGTATCTAGGATTTTTTGCGGTTTTTTTTTTTTTTTTTTTTGAGACGGAGTCTCGCTCTGTCGCCCAGGCTGGAGTGCAGTGGCGCAGTCTCGGCTCACTGCAAGCTCCGCCTCCCGGGTTCACGCCATTCTCCTGCCTCAGCCTCTCCGAGTAGCTGGGACTACGGGCGCCCGCCACCACGCCCGGCTAATTTTTTTTTGTATTTTTAGTAGAGACGGGGTTTCACCGTGGTCTCGATCTCCTGACCTCGTGATCCGCCCGCCTCGGCCTCCCAAAGTGCTGGGATTACAAGCGTGAGCCACCGCGCCCGGCGTTTTTGCGGTTTTTAAATCTGAGGATTCAGATTACTGTCCCATCTTCTAAACATTCTTTGTTATCTAGAATATTAATTGGACTTACACAAGATGTTTTCATTTTCTATTCCATTTTGTCTCTTATTCTCTCATATGTTAATCTCTGTGTCTCTGTCTTCAGTATTATGGATAAATTATATCTTTCAATTCTAATCAGTTAGTGAACATATATGCGTCAAATTTTTCTATTTCATGATTTTTTTTTTTCACTTGAATGTCCATTTAGAACATATCACTTCTAGAAGTTCATTTTATAATCAGACTGGTTTTTCCTTGAGAGCGTCTTGCTCCTTGCTCATTTTGAAAATTCTTTAAAAAAATTTAAATATAGTTAATTATAGGCTGAATTTCATAATTTCACTATCTAATGTTATCTTCTGTTGTTTCTGCCCAATACTGCTCATGAACACCTGTTTCTTGTTCATTTTGCAATTTGAGCGGAGAGTGAACTTATGTTACCTGGAATTGTTCTGTGGATATTTTTTGAGGCCTGAGTTGAGGGTGCATTCCATCCTTGTAAAGAAATTTGTGTTGGCCTCTGCCAGGCTCTGTAAAGTACAACTGAGTCAAGACCACTTTGATTTCTTGTCTTGGGGTTTCCTGAAATATGCTGGTTATGTAAATTTCAAAGCCCCTTTGCCTGAGGGTAGGCCTGCGGTTATGTATTTTTCAGAAGAGATGTTTTCTCCTTCTAGAATTCAGCATTAGATAAACAAAATCCCCTTGCCTAGGTCTTTGTTGACTGTCAAACCTTTTTTCAGTACAATCTTTCCTGAGGGGAAATGCCCAGCTTTCAATTATTCATTTTGTTAATGAGGAAAGTGAGGCTCAGAGTTCGACTTGCTGGGAGTCACATTCAGCCCCTCAAAGCAGAAATGAAAACAGGGCGCAGAGCTTCTTATCGTCCAGTTGTTTTCTCCTCTGACAAAACAAGCTACAGAAATAGCATCACCTTCTTCTAATAAGAATGGCTTCACCTTTGCCTCCAGTTGGACAAGTAACAGCAAGATTCAGTTATTCCTCATGGTTAAGTTTGATGAATTATAGAAATAGGTTACTTAGATATATTTTAAGAATCATAAGAACATAAAAAAGTCATATGAGCTAAGACTTATAGTCCCCACTATTCAGTATTTTGTCTTTTATAGTAGTACCAAGGGACATTGGTGTGACATGATGATAGTTGCCCTTCGTGATATTGTCCTCAAAGGGGGCATCCCTAACTAGGAAAGATCTATCATCCAAGAATTTCTCTAAAGCCTTCTTGAACTCTCATTACATTTTTGGTTTGTACAACCTTAAGGCACTGCTTTACAAGGAATTGATCTTATTCTAGTCAGGACATGGGCTAAATAACCCTGAAGTCCTTTTAAAATATGATTTCAAGTATCATAAATCTTGTTGGATAAGTAGACTCTGCAAATGGAGGGAATATAGTAGAGTGATACCGAGCTCTGAAGTCAAACAGCCTATGTCCAAATACAGGCTTTATCCCTATATCCTAACTGTGTGACCTTGGGCAAAATCTTTTACTCTTCTGAATCTGTTTCTTCTCCTGGACAAGGGCAGTGATTGTAGGGTTATCATAAGGTTACTGGGAAAAATGAATACAATAATGTATATAAAATTACTTAGCACAAGGCTTGGCATACAGTAAACAAATGAAAGTATTCTCAGTATTACCGTTAGTGATATTGTCATTAGTGTCAGTAGATGAATATCTTCATCCTGGTCACAGACCTCACCAAAACAGTGCCTGTGATCCCACTTCATATGTTTTAAAACATCTGGAGGCCGAGGGCAGAAGAGGATATAAGAGACCAAAAAAAAACCAAAATGAATTCTTATACTGTGAAAGAATTTTAAATTTTATGGATTCCAGTATGTACTAAATAAATCACCAACTTTTCAGGAAACAATTGTTAAAATATCTTTGGATGTGCTGTTGTGGGAGTGCTTCATATTGAAAAAGAGAGATATAAACTAACCAAGTAAATAAGGTCACTTGCGGTTCCATTCTGTATTTTACCCTTACATAAATTGACCCTGATATTTGGTTGCTGGGTTTCCTCAATTATTTTATTTTTGCCAAAAAACAAAACAAAAATAATGTGACGTGTAATAGCTCTAATGTTAATAAAATTGAATGTTTTTTTTTCCTCTGGAAAGTGGCCTCTCCACTCTTTCTTAAATGTCCCAGTCTGCCCCGACATTTACTTTGTACTAGTAACAACACTCAATTTTCATTGACATTATCTTCTAAATACAATCAGATCAAAAATCGCCAACATCATTCTCATTCCTCTCCTGCAAGCAGATAATATGGGACAGGGTCTAGCTGATAACTTCAACTTCAGTAACCTCTGATTCCACTACTTGAAATGCTTTGTGTGGTTTTCTATTGGACCAGAGGCAGAGGTATTTGTGTAAAACAGGCGATTCCCATCAGCAAAGGTGCAAGACGTGGCATTTGCCTTTAATTTCCTTTTGCTGGGTGCAGGGACTCTATGAATGGGCAGGTCCCTGAGGGTGACTTGTACCAACTGGAGCCTGTGCCAGCAGGGACCTTCCCAGGCACACACTTAACATTTTTCCCCAGGGGCTTGTGCTTAAATCTGCAGGTTGGAAGGAACTGAAGTGAAACTTCTAAGAAATGGTAATGAGCATTTAGGATGTTCTAACTCAGTTCACGTAAGTGTTGATGTGTTCTGTGACAGTTTCAACCCTAAACGAAATCCACTCATGTTTACTGGCAAAAATTGGGAATCGTTTTTCAAAAATTTACCATATGAGTAAACTTCCCAGTTTACTTAAGCTCTCCAAGCCTCAGTTGCTTTATCTGCAGAATGGAAACAAACATTAATTATGGTATTGAATAAAAACTTTACATTATTACATGTGCTAAGCTAAAAATCTCAAAATTACTAATATTAAATATTAATATTTTTAGAATTGAGAGTTGGATGAGATCACTCAAGGACAGTACTTAGAGGGCCTGGCATATTTACATGTACTCTTGATATATTACTAGCTTTTCATAGTGGTAACCCTAATGTAAGCCTGTGCTAGGTTCCTTTTCACAAATGGTCTGAAATATTCATTCTTCTGTATCTGGAAAGCAAAGTGGCCTACTGAAGACATTATATAAATTCAGTCCAAATGCCATTTGCACTTGATATGCCCAGATGTTTGAGGGGGAAAAACATATTGAATTATCTGGATACTTCCTTAATTTGGGGGAGAATAAATTTCCTGTGTTGGATTTTTTAATACATTTAAGGTGTTCAACTATCCAGGTTTGCCTGAGACCGAGAGGGGTTTCTGGGATATGGCACTGCTCAGCAATATAACTAGGACAATCCTAGGCAAACTCTATGAGTTACCTTATACATTATAGCTCCTTGTAAATAATGTAAGATACTCAAATGTGATGAGCTTTTAAAAATACACAGGTCTTTTGTAAATGCAAAAAATTCTTTGGTGGAGAAGGAGAGAGATATATCCTTACATCTGCTTTCAGTTGCAAAAATAGCTCAATACTGAACTAAAACTGGCTTAAGAATAAGGCCCTTGAGTCTGGAGGTGGATAATTTCTGGCTTGGTTCGGTAGTTGACAATGCCTTTGAGGACTAAAGAATCTCTGTATTGGTGTTGGCCATATTTGCCCTTGAAGTCTCATTAGGCTTCATCTTCAAGCACCTCTCTCTGCCACAGTGACACCCAAACCAGGAAAGGCAAGTGGGGGGAGGATCTACCTCCAGCATCTCTCTTTTTTCATCAGGGACTAAAATTATTCTAAGAATCACTCAAATTTCCCTCATGCTTTATTAGACAAAGCCGGGTCATCAGTCCACCCATTAGTCAATCAACCAAGGTCATGGAATTATTCAATATTTAGACAAACCACAGGTCATCCTCTGGTCTAAGAGAGGGGCACAGCTTCTCTGAGCACCTGTTAATATGAACAAAAATGAGATTTGGCCAGGAAAGAAGGAGGGAGGTTGGAGAAACAACTGCTGTCTACTGAGCAGACAAACAACAGTATCTGCCATGGGCAGTGGAGAGGAGACAGTTGTCTCACTAATATCCACTCTTGTTCTTTAGGCAGCCATTTATGTCGCTGATAAGAGGGCTTCTTGCTGTTGATTTCCCAGGTGCCTGGGTATAATGGCAATCTGGCAGATGTGCCACCTTCTGTTGAATGGCGTGGGTTGTGAGGGCCAGGGAATTCACATGAAACCTCTACATATCTTAGTTTCTCTGTCTGAGAACTTAAGATATGGCCAGCAGCCTCCTAAACTAGAAGAGGCATCTAACCAAGGAAAATACAGTAAAGAACTCTTCATTTTGAAGTTTGTTTCTTGCCTGCAAATCAAATAAGATATTGATCTTTCATCTCAGGAGAAAGTCTTTCATTGGCCCTTTGATGGCACAATTCTCCTAACAAAGTCCCCAACAAAGAAAATATAATCTGGTGTTCTCACCTTTGAAAATCTCCTCCACTCCCCAAGTTGCTCCCTCCAAGTGAGCTGCATGTGTATACTCTTCCCTCTTTCCTGAGGCTGCTTTGTTTATTTAAGGATGAGAGTTCAAGGTCATTGAAGAAAATCTTTCTCAGCTCCACCAAGAGTCCCCTTATGAAAAAACAGAAATCTAGCTCTTGTGTAAATGATCAAATCCTTGTTTAACAGAGACTTACCTTGTGATATCAAGGTTTGTTGTCTGATTTATACTGCTTATGACTCCTGTGAGGGTGTTATGAGGTTTCATCAACTAATGATTATGGAGTTTAATATTTTTTAAAAAGTTCCACAAATGTTAAATGCTATTACTCCTTGGGTCACTCCCTGTTTGCATTTAATATAACTTCCTGCATCATTCATATGCTGTAATGGAGAAGCAGATTCCTGGGACATTCCCTGGCTACTTAGGAATAAACAGATGCCAGTGCAGCATAAGGTTTAATTTTCCTTTTTGCTTTTAGATGATTCCTAATACCATTCTGAGAGACCCTGAATGAGAATGATGTGGAAATTTCTGATAGTAAAGGCTTAATGTATGCACAGTGGCTCAAAACTGTAATCCCAGAACTTTGGGAGGCCAAGGCGGGCAGATCGCTTGAGTTCAGGAGTTCTAAACCAGCCTGGGCAACATGGTGAAACCTCATCTCTTTAAAAATACAAAAATTAGCTAGGTGTGGTGGTGCACCCCTGTAGTCCCAGCTACTTGTAAGGCTGAGGCCAGAGAATCGCTTGAACCCAGGAGGTAGAGGTTGCAGTGAGCCGAGATCCCCCACTGAACTTCAGCCTGAGTGACGGGAGTGAAACCTTATCTCAAAAATAAATAAATAAATAAAATATTTGAACAGAAGTCAAAGAATAAATTAGCTGCAGAAGGTGCTCCCTTTTAACTTAGCACACACTTGGCGTAACAACAAGCTGATTCTTTTATTTGGAATTTCCAAACCGAACTTTAAAAATAAAGTAGGAGGAGCATTTCTAAGGAATGCAGTATGACTTTGGTGGGCCCATGGTTCTCAGTGTTTGCATGCATCCTTGAATGTGCTGCTTTATACATTTCTCTAGCAGTTTGTGGTTTGTGTTTGTGTTCAGATGTACAAGGATAATAGATATGGGGAAAAAGAGTTATGCATTTTAAAATTATACCGTTTGTAGATTGTGGAGAAAATTCTTAATAAGAAGTAAAAAATTAGAAAACGTTCGTTTAATTGGTTTGGTGTATATAGCTTTTGTTCAAAATAAATGTGTGAACATGTCTTGCTCAAGAAAAGCAGCATTTAAGAGGGAAACTCATCAGACTGATGATTCTATCCCTTGAAGACAGTTAAGGTGGAGGAAGCATAAAGAAAAAGAAAAACACAAATTAGTATGAGCACAAAGAATGAGCTTAAACAAAGCTATGACTCTCTCATTCACAAATATGATATATTGTGCTTTTTTTTTCTGATATCCCATCCTTGGCTCCTGCTTCTCATTCCTGTAAACAGCAGTGACACATCACACTTGCTGAACTTTTTCACCTCCAATTCCAAATTAGAGGAAAGTTGGCTTCATACTGATTGTACTTTACCGGGGACAGACGGCAGGGTGGCGGATGAGGGAGGGAGTGCCTGTAATTAAGCAAAATGGTTTAAAGTGTAGCTTTCTTAGACAAACCATGGTTGTAAGTTATAGCTGCTCTTTACTTGCTAATAATTGCAAAATCTATTGCTGCCACTTTTGAGGTTTTTTTAAAAAAATAAAAGACTATTAAAATGGAATAAAAGCTTAATAAGTAGATTAGTTAGAACAATAGTCCTCATGAGAATGTTTTGATTCTGAGTATAGCTGCTAAAGATAACCCTAAATGCAATCAGGTTTAGCTCCCTGCATGTGTGAAAGGAAGGTAATACCCTCAGAGATTTTGCCAACAGATGACATTATTTTTTAAGTGTCTCTTTCTACATTTAAATTAGTCTTTCCTCTGGGCACCTGCAACAAAACCTTTGTTAAGAATCACCAGAGAAACAGAGCTCTGAATAAATGCTCAGTGGAAAATTATTTTTGAGAATTTGCTTTTAGATGTTTCACATCAAAAAGATGGATGGCAGTGCATCCAAGAGGGAGCGCTTTGTGATCCTTCTCTGTCCTCTTTGTAATTTTAAGGATCAAAACTCCCAAGGTGTCCAGAGATAAGGACAAAGGGAGCCCTGCAATTTTACTAAACATATACACATTATAAAGCGCAATGCGATCCAATGTCAATGAAAGTGTGTCCACATCCTGTCCTTTTTGTTTCATTTTATTAATTTCATTCTTTTGGCCAGATATTTATTCTCTCTCTGTCTCTCTCTCTCTAATTCTCTCTCTCCCCCTCTCTCTCATCACATTTTTTTCCATGCACTAAAAGACCTGTATGAGACTCAGGAAACAATCACTCACAGACTTGATCGTTCAAATTGCAATGAACGTTGCTACCCAAGAATGTTCTTCAGACAGGATAGCACAGACAATACTGAGAGTCTTCATTACCTCCTGGGACACGCACATTCGCAGTGAGCCTGACTTCCACTTCCTGTCTCTATCCTTCCACTTTTTTCCTTGGAAGGTATTTTCTTTTATATTTTCCTATGTCAGTGCCCTCTAGATTACACATGCTGTTTTCAACAGCCTGCTCGGCAAATCTATCATGTTCCAAAGAAGTAGTCTGTTTTGCATTCCTCCTTGCCATTTTTCCTTCCCCTTTCGGTTCATCCTTGCTTCTTTTTTGCATCCCAAGCCGTTGCATTTACTCAGCTCTGTAGGAGAGACTGGGAAACCCTGGCACTATCCCAAGTATGTAGTTTTAAAGTCCCCTGTCACCAAATTAATTAAAGGGACTCTTTCATTTGCCTGTCTACACCCACCCAAATATGACGATAAATGTGTAATCTTGGAACTTTTTTCTTTCTTCCCCACCGTTTGAATTCAGCCTTTAGACTCATAGTTGTCGAAGTATAGAGGATAGAGAAGAAAGGCATCATTAATATGATTTGGTCTGACACACACGTACCCCACCCCATAGTTCTATAGCAGTGCTTTATGAGGATAATGTGAATTAAAATGAAGTTTATGTTGAGACTATTTTACCGTTGTATAATAGCCCTGACATAAATGGAGAAGCATTTGAGAGTCCGTCAGCCAAGGAGTAAGCTCATATTTATTTAGCATAGTCATAAAACAGGTTAGGTATCAGTCACTCACACTATTATTTTGGACAGTAGAATTTTATAACCTGACGTTGTAAAATTTTTCTCAAGCATAGCTGAAGTCAGAGTCATCTAGAGACTTTATTGAACTACACAGACTGGGCCCCACTGCAAGACTCATCGACAGCTTGAGTAAGGCCCAAGCTGGTAGATATTTTTAGTTTCCCAAGTGATTTGACATTGAGTTAGGCATAAGAACCATGAAACTAGACTTATACAAATAAATATTGTATTTTATAGTGATCTATTATGTATGTCTTTATGAATAAGTGTGTCTATTATAAATATCCTTTTATCATCATGTCATGTTAATCCCTTTAGAACACCTATAATATAGGTATATTCTATATAAATAAAATCTTTAGCTACAGATATATATATTTATAGCTACAGATTATATGTATATATATGTTATATATTTATATATCTCCAGAAATATAGAATAGGCACAGATATTTTCCTAACAATTATACACACTTCCTGAATGATACATTCTGCTTGTAATACGGAAGTTATGAATTCTCTGGGCTATAAACATTTCAATAGTCATAGTAATGATCTTTTATGGAACTTATTCTATGTGCAGTGTGCTGGGATAAATGTGTTTCATGCATTATCTCACTTAATCCTCACAACAAACCTGTGAAACTAGTGCTTGCATTTCTGCTCTAATGTAATATATGCATTCTTTAAAAATCTTGCAATGTGCAAAATTATGCAGTGAAAACAAACCAAGATGATTTGTAGTAAATCTGTGTTAGAGCAGACCATTCAAAACCTACACAAACTAGTAACTAGGGCATCAACAAAACAAAAGACAATTTTATAAAATAACAAAGACAATTTTATAAAATAACATACTGACAGAGTATCATAAATTTCTGATTCATTTGTGTTTGTGCGTATATATATATATATATATACGCACACACACATATATAACTTTATTTTATAAATATATGTACCTTTAATAAAAAAGATAGATTGATTAGAACCTGATTCAATATATACCTTTAATGAAATAAAGATAAATTGATTAGAACCTGATTCAATATAGTTTCACTCCCCTTGACATAAAACTGAGATCCATGCATGTGGCCTTCTGGTGATCTAACCTCAAGTACTAGAGGGGTGAATGGATCATGTACATACCCCACAGGCAAGTTTCCTAACCCATCATTCCTCTTAGGCTTTCAATAGAAGCTTAGAATCAAATAATCTTATGTGATACTCTCTGATGAAGGTTTGGCATTGCAATATATTCCACTGGTTATTTAAAATAGATCTGTGCGATCTGAAAATCAAACTGGGTGTTAACGCGGTGGATTCCTAAATGAAAGTTTACTTTAACAGATATAAGTTCAGGTGTTCACGCAGGCACCTATTTCTCTCGGAAAAGGACTTTTGACAAATGATTGACCCAAGGACAAAAGAACAAGAGTGGTGTGACAAATCATTCCAACAGAAAAACTTTGCTAAGGATAGCTAATGAAAAGTTAGTTCTACCTTTCTACCCTCTCTGTCAGGCAAAGCAAAAAAAAAAAAAAAAAAGGTGATTTCTCAAACTCTTAATAGCTCATAAGAGGAGCCATGTGAGTTTCTCTGGAGATACCAACCCAACCTACCCTCCAATCCCCAAAACACACCCAGAATTCCAAAAGATTCCAATGTCTTCAAGGCTTTGTATAAAAAGCATTAAACAATCATGTCTGTTATGGCTGATAGCAGTGCTACCAATGTGTAGATGCCACTTATTATATGGCCATTTCTATACACATACCTGTAGGTAAGACTCCATAAAGTAATTTAAATTATATTTTATTATTTAAAATCTTTCAGGTTTGGGGTGATGAAAAATGTCTACTATGTATTGTTCAGTATTGTTTCAATTTTTGCAATGTGTATATACTGTTTCAATAATCATAACAATAATAAAATGATTCTAATTTTAGCATAAAAGATGGTTCCCATTAATACCTTTTTGACCTGACCCCTATGCCAAAATAAGTTTGCTCAGTACTCAGTGAGAAGGATGCTGGTCCTCTTAGTTGTCCACTGGGGAAGTTCTCTGAAACATCATTTGTCTCTACTAAATCCTTGACGTTTGTTCCTTCAACTAAGATATATAGAACATCCACTATGTAAACTATATGTCAAGTACTTGAGAATGTGATGGCCAGGTTCAGTATTTAGCATACCAAATGCCTGTAGTAGCATAGGAGGATAATAGTCAATGATTGAAAAGAAAATCCAAATCACTGCTCAAATACTCACTTTCAGGCTGGTGGTCTCAGAAAAGGGGGTCAAGTTTAAAGACCCCAATTGAATCTACAGCTTCTATTAAATTTGAACCCTAGGGACACCTTTTCTCCAATACCTTATTTTTTTTTGAGTGTAGAACAATTCATATTATATACACCCTTCTATTGACCTGTCTCTTTGAACCCTGCAGGCACTTGACAACTAATGAATAAAATAATATTGTGTGCTCTTGGGGCTACTGCAGACTCTTTTGTGTCTATAACAGCTCTTATTTTTCCAGCAACTGGGAGAGGATACAACATGGTGAGAGGCTGTGTAGAATAACTGAGATAGCATGGGCTAAACCCCAGGGGCACTAATGACATTGCATCCACAGAGCAAAGTTAGAATGTTCTGTAATGGTGTCATTAAACTCCTGAAAAAGCTAACTTATTGCTGACTAGAATTTCTCCATTACATTCTCTTTAAAAGAGGAATAAACTCCAGGGTGTGTAGCTATGCGTGGGTATTGACATTGAATAGCTGCCTCCAGTCACTCTGTTGAAACTGGCTGACCTTCTTGCAAGCAGTTTAGTCAACTCAGCTGGCCTTTCGATGAAGACAAGTGAATTTCCAGGATTATGCAGGTCAGGTCACCTTAGGTCAAAAACTGATTATACAGTCATGCCATCACGTTTGTTCTACCTGGGTATCTTTGAACGTTTATTCTTTAGGTCCTCACCTTTGATTTGGTGCCCCCAAAATGTTTATTCCTGTGAAAGTACATATGCAAGTCAAATACAGAAACCCATAACTGATGCCTCTAACACATTCAGATTTTTTCCCATGGAGGCAGATATGCAAAACTGACAGTCAAAAGCATTTATTTGAAAGGCAGAATTGCAGTAAAGGAAAATAATAATTTTTAACAGACATTAAAAATTTGAGACCAAGTTTCTACTGCTTATAACTTGCCTTGAGCAAGTTATATCATCTCCGTATGTCTCAATTTCCTCACCTGTCAAGTGGAGGCATTAATAGCACCCCCCTCTTGGGGTGGATCAAGTGAGATAAAGATTTAAAGTACTTAGTAAGTATTCAGAATGTGGAACGTGCAAGAGTAACTGTACGTGAACATTTATCAGAGGAGCATTAGTTAACAGAAATGTTATCTTTCTAAACCCAGAATTTAGGTTGTGTTTCTATACTAGCTGGTCACATTGTCAGCACTGAAGCTTTTATAAATGTCTTCTAGCAAATCACCACAGTTTTTACATTGTTGGGCTCTGTTGAGCTCTAGCCCCAGAGAACTCCAAATTTGCATTTCTCACATTTGCCTTCTTCATTTCACTGTCTCAAAAAACAAATGCAAGAAAGTAAATCTTCAACTTAGAACACCCATTCTGTCAAACTGATGTGCTGTCTGATGAATGGTGAGAAAAACAGAAACACATCACCCCAGGAATATGTAAGGGCTCCAAAAATATCAAGTAAGCCCAATGCCAATATAATGAGATTTTGTAAGCCCTTATAGTCTAACGAGATTGGCATGGTTTATTAATGGGCTGTGCCTCCTTTGAATTTGGAAGACAAAATGTCTTGTTTCCTGTGATTTGGTGTGATACACAAAGACTTTTGATATCTGCTCATATTTAAATGAACCCAAGTATGTAGAATTCGATAGTAAATTGTCACAGGAAGTTCTCAAGAAGAGAATCTGTTTTCAGTTAACAGTGATCTTCTGCTTCCATTAATAATCTTGGACTCTCTAAAATTATACAAACCCACAGTACATTTTTGTACCATATGGTTGATGCACACCTTGAAAGGCTAGGTCTGAGTGTTCAACGACTTGTTATTGCTATGTTCAAGTGTCACCAGGACTGCCTGGCTTTAATCAAAGCATCCCTGGGGTCATTTGAAAACAACTATTTACAGAAACTTTGGACATTTTCTTGACCACATGATTTAATGACTTTATATGGGAGGTAATCTTGCACAGTGGATAAGGAGGTTAGAATCCCAGCTCTGCTATTTAAAATTTGTGGCTTTATTTCAGGGTCTGTATCTTTCTATCAACATAGTGGGAAAAATAATAGTACCTAGCTCAAAGGGAGTAAATGAGATCTGATACACGTCCAGAATGAAAACAGAAGCAATTGTTATGTTAAGTCAGAGAGTCACATTTTCATATAGACAGTACCACAAAAATATTGTTAGATCCAAATAATACTTACACAGGAAATTTATCTTCCCTCCACTTTCCCACGTTATCCCAGTTACTGTACACTCCTCAGGTTACTTGGGTAGTACATGAACATCAGAGATCAGTCTGACTTTCAAAACCTTAGGAAAATTTACCTACCCCATGAAGCCTGACAATGACCTAGAACAGACAACGTGAACTCTCAAGCCCATTCAAGGAGCCATATTATCTAAGCCCTGGATCACTGTAACAACTCTTTATTTACACAGCACATTCATTCCACACATGGTCAAATTTTCCAGAATATGGATGTTATAGGTGTCATTGTTTTAGAGGCAGGTCCGTGCTATTAATCTTTGATTATTAATATATTTTTCTACCTCTGCTATCTTCAGCTTATACTGCAGGCTGTTTCTTTACCCAGATTTCTTTTGCTTTGAAATTAACTACCTTTATCTCACTCATTAGTCCCCTTCTTTACTCAATCGTCTTCATCCATTGCTAAACAATTATCCCATAAACCAGCTGTCAAATTCAAGGTGTGGTTCCTGGTTTAATTAGGAACATACAGTCTGAGTGAAAAGGGAAAACTCAGTGCACCTGCTCTTTATACTTATTTCTAATGCCTGGTGCTCAAGAGTACTTCGACAAATCAGAAAATGAACTTGAAAATGTGTACAAAGCAATATAGCAAGTATAAAGCTATCCTGTCACACACAGAATATATACATTTGTGTCTGCCCTGGAGAAGAGTGATCACAGTTAAGGGGTTTCATTCACAGAAAGAAGACTTCCTGGAAAAAGAGTGTACGTGTCTGTTTCAGAAGCTGAAAAGCCTGCTTTGGGATGACAGTTTTTATGCAAAGTGACTGCTACCTGCTGCTTTATTCTGCATTCATCTCTTATAAATAATATGTTTTTAATAAGCCACTGTATCTTTTGTAGGAACAATGCTTCCTAGAATTAAACATACATTTCCTTCACTTTCAAAATGCCCTTGAAAGCATTGTGATTGTACTGGGTCTTTTTTGTGACTCTTCTGTGTTTTGTCATCAAGAAAAAGTCAAGCTAATTAAACTATATGAGGACAGTGCACCTGAAAATGACCTCCTGAAGGCAGCTGCTGTCTATAGGTAATTCTCTCAACTAAATGTATGCATGTTGGACAATAAGGGCACAAGGTGGTCCGTGGCCTTTCCCTCTGCACTCCATGCAGACTATTCCATCTGCCTTTCCACATGTGGAGGACAAAGGAATGTCATCAAGTCTCTTTCTCAGTTCCTAGTCTAACAGCGAACCCTGGTTTAATAATATCCCAGTGTTTCTAGTTACCCCAAGGGAATAATATAACCTGAAATGATTCCCTAAACACAGCTTATTTTAATCATTCCTATTGATAAGCAAAATTTTACCAAACGATTCTTTAAAGCAAAGAATCACATTTGCTTTGACTATGTTATTATGCATATTGCTTGTTACCCCACACATAAAGATCTTCTTTACAAAGATCTGCAAGGAAACATTTCTTATGACAGTACCGGAATAGATGAGGTAAAGAACAACTGCTTTTTTTTTTCTTTTTAAGACATTATAATTTGTTAGAATGATAGTACTTTTTGGTTTCTCTTGGTTGGAAGGCAAATCAGAGCAAAAGGTTTGCTGTGATTGCTGTCTTCCATCAAAATCTGTCAGAATACATTACGGCATGTACTAACCTTACCTGTTTTCTTTTTATTTTTTCAACTTTTATTCACCACCCAAAAATTTCTTTTTATTTTTTCAACTTTTATTCAGCACCCAAAAAGCATCATCATTTTGTAAAATTTTGCTTTCAACATAGATTTCTATAGGAAGTATCAAGTGGTTTTGGGGACCATTTAATTCCAAAATATGGTTTATATATTTTAATATGATATTTATATGTGATAATTATATTTATATAATTATTATATATTTATATATGATAATTATATTTATATATTATAATTACAGAAAATACTGTAAACCTATTTATTAAAATACCAGAGATTCTAAGATAAGTTTGAATAGAATATGGTTCAAATTATTAATTTCTCTTCCCCAAATTTAACAGATCCAAGCTACTACACTATTTATAATACAGAAGAGTTAGAAATAGTCTAAAAGTTAATCAATAGGCAATTGGTTAAATATTGATATGTTGATGTAATAAAATAATATGTGACTGCTTAAATCATGATATAGAATAATATTTAAAGACATGGAATTATATTTGTGGTATATTATAATTTAAAATGACAGGTCACGGAGTAGTCTATGACTGTTTCTGCTATGCACAAGAATAGATTTTAATACATACGCAAACACAGGCAGAAAAGATTAAAAATATCTGCCATAAAATTATGAGTATCTCTAGATAATGGAATTACAGGTGATTTTTCTACTTATTTTATTTTTGTGATTTTTATTTTGTATTTCCTAATTCTCTACAATGAACATATGTTATATTTGTAATCAGGGAAAAGTAAATGTCTGAAAAAGCAAGATACGAACCACTTCTTGTTATCACATGTAGCAGATTAGTTCTTCCTTTTAAAATAAGCCATTAAAAAGGATTCTTATATACTCACTGCAGGGCCTTTTTTACTTCAGTGGCAACGGTATAGTGCCTGAAGATTGGTAAAAATAGCTAATAAGCAGATTCTGTGCACAGATTTATCCTTTTCTTCCCTCTGTCCTCCCACCGGAGTCTGTGTTTCTGTCACAGCACTTGATACTTTAAAGTCCAGTTATTTGCTTATGATCCTTTGATTCCAGCCCCAGCCACCCATTAGACTGCATCTCATTTGAGGGCAAAGATGAATCACTTTTTTTTAGGCATTCCATAAATGTTTGTGGAGTGAGTGAGTGTGTGGCTGAGTGAAAGTAAAAAAAGAAGAAACCCTTAGTGCCAATCAGGCCAGAATAGCAGCAGACAAGACGCCTTCTCTCACAGCCAATTTT
Source organism: Hylobates moloch (assembly GCF_009828535.3). NCBI lineage: Eukaryota > Metazoa > Chordata > Mammalia > Primates > Hylobatidae > Hylobates > Hylobates moloch. Next base: position 144,779,519 of record NW_026652281.1, read on the forward strand.
CTTGGCTGGCTTTGTCAGTATAATTGCTTCAAATCTGTATTTTCTCTACCTATCTAACTCCAGCCTAAATGTTGAATATTGTATTTTCCCTCAAAGAATGTCAATAAAGATTTTATTTTTTTCAATTACTGTTGCAGAGAAGGTTTCCCTTTAGGAAAACTAAAATTTAATAACTTTTCTTCGGCAAAGTTGACGATCTCTTTATTCTCACCATGATGACTGTAGTCAATCAGGAGTCAGTTGGAAGCCAAGCTGAACATAAAGTGATTAAAAGAAAACCAAAACATAAATGCACCCTCTTGAAAACCTAATCACATTATGAAGCTCTAAGCATGAGTTATGAGGTAGCTGTGGCTGGCTGGGTTTTGATGAAGTACCCATAATTTCATATCAGCTGCCACAGGACTTTCTGACTTCTCTCTAACTTTAAAATGTGATTTACCCTGTTATCATCTACTTATACAGTCTTCAAGATCTACCTAGGAATAAATAGTATTAATAACATTCTAAGCTGTATTGCTGTAAGATTCTTATTTTTCCATATTCATATGGTAAAATTCAAATGATAAAAATAAAGTAGGTAATTCATTAGATTTCAAAGCTCCGGCTGTTAAAATAAAAGCATTTCCTCAATTCAGAAATGCTGGCATGAATTCATGTTATCAGCAAGTACTATAGATGTACTTCTTTTGAAAATATGTACATTATTTTTATTCACCTTAGATTAGGAGTAATTTGATTTACTTAAAGTTAAGAGGGTATGTGGTAGTGATTAATTTCAACATAATATATTCATAATTCCACTCTTAACCAGTTTTCTCTCTTGGTACTGCATGCAAATCTTTATTTTTAAAAAGGTAATTTAATAGGAAAATCTTTGAAACTAATTTCTTAGGCAGTTTTCCTGAAACATGTTATTAGAAATTGAGCAGTGTATTAGAAATTATAAGCAGTGTGGATTTCTATTGTGGACCAGTATTCTGCAGAAAGAGTTACATTATACTGATGAAAAATGTAAAGTATAGTCAGTGTCCCTACATGTAGAAAAAGGAAGGCTGAACCTTCTTGCAATGTTCACCTGGAATAGGCTGGGAGCTTTTCTTTTTTTTTTTTTGAGACGGAGTCTCCCTCTGTGGCCCAGGCTGGAGTGCAGTAGTGCAATCTCGGCTCACTGCAAGCTCCGCCTTCCGCCATTCTCCTGCCTCAGCCTCTCTGAGTAGCTGGGACTACAGGCTCCCGCCACCATGCCCGGCTAATTTTTTGTATTTTTAGTAGAGACGGGGTTTCACCGTGGTCTCTTTCTCCTGACCGCATGATCCGCCTGCCTCAGCCTCCCAAAGTGCTGGGATTACAAGCGTGAGCCACTGCACCCGGCCAGGCTGGGAGCTCTTCTAAAATGAATGAAGCATTTGTGGCTTATGCTCCATCATGGTGGTAGTGCTTTTTTAAGTTAGCTCTTTTCATTGGCCAAGATAATCTTTATTTTTTTTATTTTTTATTTTTTTGAGACGGAGTCTCGCTCTGTCGCCCAGGCTGGAGTGCAGTGGCGCAATCTTGGCTCACTGCAAGCTCCGCCTCCCGGGTTCACGCCATTCTCCTGCCTCAGCCTCTCCGAGTAGCTGGGACTACAGGCGCCCGCCACCACGCCCGGCTAATTTTTTTTTTGTATTTTTAGTAGAGACGGGGTTTCACCGTGGTCTCCATCTCCTGACCTCGTGATCCGCCCGCCTTGGCCTCCCAAAGTGCTGGGATTACAAGCGTGAGCCACCGCGCCCGGCCTCATAACCTTTATTTTTTATTTTATTTTTTCGTATTTCAAAGGCATTTATTTATTTTTTTTATTTTTTATTTTTTATTTTTTTATTATACTTTAGGTTTTAGGGTACATGTGCACAATGTGCAGGTTTGTTACATATGTATCCATGTGCCATGTTGATTTCCTGCACCCATTAACTCATCATTTAGCATTAGGTATATCTCCTAATGCTGTCCCTCCCCCCTCCCCCCACCCCACAACAGTCCCCGGAGTGTGATGTTCCCCTTCCTGTGTCCATGAGTTCTCATTGTTCAATTCCCACCTATGAGTGAGAACATGCGGTGTTTGGTTTTTTGTCCTTGAGATAGTTTACTGAGAATGATGTTTTCCAGTTTCATCCATGTCCCTACAAAGGACATGAACTCATCATTTTTTATGGCTGCATAGTATTCCATGGTGTATATGTGCCACATTTTCTTAATCCAGTCTATCGTTGTTGGACATTTGGGTTGGTTCCAACTCTTTGCTATTGTGAATAGTGCCGCAATAAACATACGTGTGCATGTGTCCTTATAGCAGCATGATTTATAGTCCTTTGGGTATATACCCAGTAATGGGATGGCTGGGTCAAATGGTATTTCTAGTTCTAGATCCCTGAGGAATCACCACACTGACTTCCACAATGGTTGAACTAGTTTACAGTCCCACCAACAGTGTAAAAGTGTTCCTATTTCTCCACATCCTCTCCAGCAGCTGTTGTTTCCTGCTTTTTTAATGATGGCCATTCTAACTGGTGTGAGATGGTATCTCATTGTGGTTTTGATTTGCATTTCTCTGATGGCCAGTGATGATGAGCATTTCTTCATGTGTTTTCTGGCTGCATAAATGTCTTCTTTTGAGAAGTGTGTGTTCATGTCCTTTGCCCACTTTTTGATGGGGTTGTTTGTTTTTTTCTTGTAAATTTGTTTGAGTTCATTGTAGATTCTGGATATTAGCCCTTTGTCAGATGAGTAGGTTGCAAAAATTTTCTCCCATTCTGTAGGTTGCCTGTTCACTCTGATGGTAGTTTCTTTTGCTGTGCAGAAGCTCTTTAGTTTAATTAGATCCCATTTGTCAATTTTGGCTTTTGTTGCCTTTGCTTTTGGTGTTTTAGACATGAAGTCCTTGCCCACGCCTATGTCCTTAATGGTATTGCCTAGGTTTTCTTGTAGGATTTTAATGGTTTTAGGTCTAACATTTAAGTCTTTAATCCATCTTGAATTAATTTTTGTATAAGGTGTAAGGAAGGGATCCAGTTTCAGCTTTCTACATATGGCTAGCCAGTTTTCCCAGCACCATTTATTAAATAGGGAATTGTTTCCCCATTTCTTGTCTTTGTCAGGTTTGTCAAAGATCAGATAGTTGTAGATATGCGGCATCATTTCTGAGGGCTCTGTTCTGTTCCATTGATCTATGTCTCTGTTGTGGTACCAGTACCGTGCTGTTTTGGTTACTGTAGCCTTGTAGTATAGTTTGAAGTCAGGTAGTGTGATGCCTCCAGCTTTGTTCTTTTGGCTTAGGATTGACTTGGCGATGTGGGCTCTTTTTTGGTTCCATATGAACTTTAAAGTAGAGAATTTCAGACCAATATCCTTGATGAACATTGATGCAAAAATCCTCAATAAAATACTGGCAAACTGAATCCAGCAGCACATCAAAAAGCTTATCCACCATAATCAAGTGGGCTTCATCCCTGGGATGCAAGGCTGGTTCAACATACGCAAATCAATAAATGTAATCCAGCATATAAACAGAACCAAAGACAAAAACCACATGATTATCTCAATAGATGCAGAAAAGGCCTTTGACAAAATTCAACAACCCTTCATGCTAAAAACTCTCAATAAATTAGGTATTGATGGGACGTATCTCAAAATAATAAGAGCTATCTATGACAAACCCACAGCCAATATCATACTGAATGGGCAAAAACTGGAAGCATTCCCTCTGAAAACTGGCACAAGACAGGGATGCCCTCTCTCACCATTCCTATTCAACATAGTGCTGGAAGTTCTGGCCAGAGCAATCAGGCAGGAGAAGGAAATAAAGGGTATTCAATTAGGAAAAGAGGAAGTCAAATTGTCCCTGTTTGCAGATGACATGATTGTATATCTAGAAAACCCCATTGTCTCAGCCCAAAATCTCCTTAAGCTGATTAGCAACTTCAGCAAAGTCTCAGGATACAAAATCAATGTACAAAAATCACAAGCATTCTTGTACACCAATCACAGACAAACAGAGAGCCAAATCATGAGTGAACTCCCATTCACAATTTCTTCAAAGAGAATAAAATACCTAGGAATCCAACTTACAAGGGATGTGAAGGACCTCTTCAAGGAGAACTACAAACCACTGCTCAATGAAATAAAAGAGGATACAAACAAATGGAAGAACATTCCATGCTCATGGGTTGGAAGAATCAATATCGTGAAAATGGCCATACTGCCCAAGGTAATTTATAGATTCAATGCCATCCCCATTAAGCTACCAATGACTTTCTTCACAGAATTGATAGCCTTTATTTTTAAGTGAACATACTTTTTCTAACCATCTGGTTAAGTGTCATCAGTCTGTCTCTGCATTACCTTCTCTTTTCCTTGTTAACTCCTTACCCTGTGTCTTTAAGACACAGGCTTTGGAGAAAGTATTTCCCAGCCTGTAGTGGACTTTCCTTCTCAGTGCTCCCATAGGCTTTGCAGCTGAACTATTTAATTCATCGCTCCATCTTCCAGCCAATATTGAGCCCATTTAATGCCAGATACAGTACTTGGCACTGGGCATGGTGATAAAAAATGATGCCTGCCTTTATATGACTTATGGACTTTCAGAAAAAAAATAGCCACAAGTAGGGACTTTTGGGAAAAATTATGCCCTAACACAGAATAAGTTAAAAAAAAAATTCCCTAAGAAAGAGTTGGGGGAAAGGTTTCCAGGTAAAAAGGCATTATAAAGACTGGGAGCAAATGAAGGAGTGGTGGTTCACAAATCAGAAGTTACAGGCCGGAGGGTGAAGGCTAGAAATGAAGCGGGGAGATTGAAAAGGGTGAGATATTGGGAAGTCCTCTAAGTTACAGTTAGGATGTTACCTTAAAGACCGAGAAATATCTTAAGCGGGGAGTGACACGAGGAGATGCACAGTTTAGAAAGCTTAGTTTGGCCAAGGTGTGGAAAATAAATGGACAGGACCTAGTTGAGAAGCTGTAGATGCTGTAAACCAGATGAGAAAGGACGGTGGCCCAGATTAGCAGAAGAGTGTGAAGATGCAAAGTACTGGACTGAACCCAGTAATGCTTAGGAAATGGCAGGACTTTGAGATAAAAACATCTATCTACCACGCATCCTTGTCATTCCAAATTACAATTGTTTATTTTGCTAGATCCCCTGTGTAACTGAGTTTTTTATAGGCATTTTTATAAATCTGGAACCTAACTCACTGCTTAACACATTTTAAGTACTTAGTGCACATTGAGGAATAAACCTTGATTGACGCTATGTCGTAAACTGTCTTTGAATGATGTTGTTTTTAGTGTATCCGTGCCTCTAGAAAACAGTTTTACTGAAATTGTAAGAGAAATGAAGTTGTGATTTGAGTTGCTAACTACAAAATGGTTTTCAAATTTAATTTTGTGTTTTCACATTTTAAAACAATTACGAAATCAACCTTCAAAATGGGAATTTTTACTCTATAATTATATATGCTTATGAATTGTTTTAATATGCTCCCTAAACCCCATAGTTCAAACCACATTTTCAATATTATTGTTTCAATTATTTCAGAACTTTTCTAGCATCTATATGCACACGGACACACACATTGTTTTTCTTCTTTTCTTCTTTTTTAATTGAAAAGGGATTACACACTGCATATAGTTGGGCTCCTTGCTTTTTCCTAATAGCATATCATGGCTGTTAGGAAATAGACGTTTTAGACATATATCCTCGCTCTTTGAACAGCTGCAGCTAATTTCAGAGATGGAAGTACAATGATTTTATTATTCCCCTACTAATGGGCGTTTAAGTTATATCTATTTTATGTGATGTCATAAGCAATGATGAAATGAATAACTTTGTATATATACTTGATTTCTACTGGACAGATACCTAAAATTAGGCCTGCTGAATGACAGGATATATGCATATTAAGAGTATGTGTGCTTGTGGGTGTATGTATATGTGTATATATACATCCATATTCTAGCTATGTATTTGTTTATATATATATGCCCATGTTCTAATTATGTATATATGTATGCATATCATATACATAATACACACAAATATATGTACACATGCCCAAATTGCCTTCTGAAAAGATTGTACCAATTTGTTATCCCACCATTAGTGTAGGAGTACCTAGTTTTCCATATCCTCATAAAAACTGGCCAACGTAGGAAAAGCATTTTTATCTCTTTCAATTTTATATGTCTGGGTGACTTCTAGATGTTATTTCCAAATCACCTATTTTCTCTTTAACTATGTTCATTCTGCCATTCTATTATCCAGTCCTACTCTTAGGCATGTGTGTATGTGTGCGTGTTTGTGTGCGTGCATGTGTGCACATGCATTCTGTATTCCTTGAGAAAAAAAGCACACACACAAAGAGAGAATGCCCTTCCTTCCTTCCTTCCTTGTTTCCTTCCTTCATTCCTCCCTCCCTCCCTCCCTCCCTTCCTTCCTTCTTTTTTTCTTTCTTTCTTTTGCTGTGTCACCCAGGCCAGAGTGCAGTGGCATGATCTCGGCTCACTGCAACCTCCATCTCCCAGGTTCAAGTGATTCTTGGGTCTCGGCCTCCCGAGTAGCTGGGATTACAGGCACACATCACCAAGCCCAGCTAATTTTTGTATTTTTACTAGAGATGGGGTTTCACTGTGTTGGCCAGGCTAGTTTTGAACTCCTGACCTTAGGCCATCTGCCCGCCTCAGCCTCCCAAAGTGTTGGGATTACAGGCATGAGCCACCGTGCCTGGCTGAGAATGCCTTTTCATAGAAACTTGTTGTTATGGATGCAATACTCTCTTGCATTTCTTTCTTGATAAAATAGTTATCAATAATTTTGAAAAATTTTTCTTGTTGGATTCTGGCAGACCCCTCTGGGATAGGTGTTTCTCTTCTTTCATAGTATTGGTGTTCCTTTTATATGGGGTTCTTTGTTAACCATTCGTATTTACATATACAGGTCTTGCTTGATCAATGTGAAGAGACAATTGTCGTCAGCATGTATGCACTTCTGTTTCACTGGGAGACCTCTCCCTGGAATGGGAGCACGAACTTCAGTGCTCAATGGCAGCACTGCCTATACCCTTTAGATCAGCAGTCCCCAGCCTTTTTGGCATCAGGGACTGGTTTCGTGGAAGATAATTTTCCCACAGATCCTGGGGGCAGGGGGATTTTGTGAGATGAAACTGTTTCACCTCAGATCATTATGCATTAGATTCTCGTAAGGAGTGCACAACCTAGATCCCTTGCATATGCAGTTCTCAATGGAGTTCGTGCACCTTTGAGAATCTAATGCCACTGCTGATCTGACAGGAGGCGGAGCTCAGGCTGTAATGCTCTCTCACCTGCCATTCACCTCCTGCTGTGTGGCCTGGTTCCCAACAGACGGCCTGAGGATTAGAGATGCCCAACTTTAGATGGTATAGGCACAGAACTGTCAGGCAAACTGGGGACCCTGGCTGTAACAGCAAGACTTATGGTATTAGATGCTTGATAAAATGTAATCAGACTTTCTCATAGTTTACATTACACAGAATAATTATACTTAGGCTTTGTCCTTTGTTGTTTTATTGGTGAGGAGACAAATAATTAACAAAGAGGAAACACACTAATGACACTTGTCTTTCCCCAGGAAAAACTTTCAAATTACCTATAATGAGACTTGATTTAAAAATACATATCTCAAGACATTACTGCTTTTAAAGCACATGACATCTGTTTAATGTGTTGGATATGTCTGTTACCATATTCTCCTGCACTAATGGATAATAATAATAGCAACTACACTTATTTCTTTCACAGCAATTATCATCTGTATTAATTGTGTACATTTGTTTGAGTTGGAGATTTATTGCCTGTATCCTCTAGTAGCTCTGTGACAGGAAGGACCATGTCTTTTTTTTTTCCCCCTGGGCATCAGAAATTAAAAGTCAAGAAAGTAGATATGGACCTGGCTGCCATTTTTATATTACTTTGTCCTAGTTGCTCAAAAGAAAGATGGCTCCTATGACGTCATCCTTCCCCTGGTTGCACAAATGTCACTAACCTCTTAAGAGAAGAATACCATCCATGCAAAATAGAATAATGTCCATTATGCTTATCGTTAAAACTAGAGTGTGGTGGTGGTGTTGTTGTTATATAAGCACCTGGTTGAATGTAATATAATCCCAAAAGCTGCTGATAATTGGGTTTGTGTGAGAGAATAAACACAGGCAGCATTAGAAATAACATTGCCATTTTCTCCATGCCCCAAATAGCATGGTTTCTTGAGATAGGGAAAACCATATTTGTCAGACATGAAATTTATGTTTCTATGAAAGGGGCACCTGACGTTATAATGAAACTCACAAAAGCATGGAAAGAGGTTTGGAAGAAAACAGAAGGTTCCAAAGTGTAGAAATAATTGATGGAATCATAATAATGCTAATTTTAATAACAATCAATCTATGAATGGCCTGCCAGCTTCACTCTCCAACACATTGTACTCTTATGTATGATGACCGTAATGTAATTGGAAGTATTTTTCAGTTAAAAATGCATGTACTACTTGGATAAAAGGAATGCATCTTAGGTGGCTGGGTGGCCATTGTGCTCGCCTATGGCTCCCCAAGCTTTCAAAAAGAAGAAATTGCACACTCCATGTGGATGTGGCAGTGGGGAAACCAGAAGGTCTCCTCCTGCAGCTGGAGAAAGAACCACCAGTGCCAGCTTCTCTTCTCCAGTCATCATTCAGTAAAAGGATGCAGACCAACACTAAAATTTATTTTGACGAGGAAAAACAGAAAGTACATACCCAGGCCTCTGTGATGAGGTCTCTAATACCCACTGGGTGCTTTTGCATGAGACAGATGGTCTCAGCCTTGGCTACCCATCCCAACTGGTTGGTGGTCTTCCCAAATGATGCCACCTGGCTCTTGGTTCTCATGTGGGTGAGCACAGGGGTAGTCTTTGTCTCATATAAGCACGAAGCAGGAGGCTTTTGCATTCTGGAAACTCTCAGTTCATTCTCTGTGCCTTCAGCATGAAAAATGCACCACTTTCTGTATCTACCTGATCGAGATTGAGGGCACATGCTGACATTTTATCCATGGTGTAAATGAGTAAGTACGTGGGGAGAATGAGTCATGCAACAAATAAAGAAATCTTGTGCTCTCAGATAGAGCTTGGGTAATACGTAAAGAAAGATTTTCAGTCTAAATCTCTTGTGTGTTTTTCCACATTGCTAGATGGGAAACAGAGATAATTTAGTTAAAACATTTTGTTGAGAGGATAAAGTATGCTATAGGCTATTTTAAAAGTATTAAGTTATTTCCTTCCATCGCCAGAAGTCTTTTTCCCATTACTAATATGAACAGTCGTATTTGTTATAATAACTGTCCTAATAAGAATACTCATCTTTACTGAGCACCTACTGTATTGAGCCATCTTCACATGCACTGTCTCAGTTGATCTATGAATATTTTGTTAATAAATATCCAGGGTCTATTAATATCACTATATCATAGATAAGAGAAAACTGCAACATACAAAGCTGAAGCCGTGAGCCTAAAGGTACATTGCTTGTAAGTGGAAAGGCTAAATTGGAACTCAAATAAGACCTTGTGAAATCTAGACCGCCAGCTCTCAATTGGTACTCAGTGCTGCCTTGGTGGCTCCTATCCTAGGGTCACATTTTAGAAACAGACTCTGAGGACCTCATGTGGAATTGTTAGTCATCAATATTGCTAAGCCTTTCTTCTCATTACTGTCGACCTTTTCGGAAGGCAACTTAAAAAGAGAATGGTGGAATGTTTGTATCATTGAATATAAGTGCTATTTTTGAAAAGTGACTCAAATGTATAGTTTAAGGGAGAAAATGAAATCATCTGTGAACATTAAAAGTTATCTCTTCCTTTTAGTTATCTCTTTTATTTTTACACGGCACATGTCTGCCATGCCAAAGTAAGCTCTGCCCTGCTGCTTTCAGACCCCAAGCCCGTGAAACTCTGGGTCTTCATATGCCATCTTGAATCAGTCAATTAAGCAATATCCTTTTATCCTTTTCATCACCTTCCTCAGCCTTCCTCAGCCTTCTTTTTCCTTCACCATTCAATTGTACTCTTTCCTAAAGAATCCCCGATGTGATCTTTCAAATGCTGTTGGGAGGAAATGTATTTTCAATATCTCAGTGGTTGATACTGCTGGTTCATTGATGTATCAGTAGTTTTTAGAGAATGTTTACTCCTGTCTTGCACTTAGGAGTGTCTACCTGTTCCCAATGTGTGTAGAAGTGCAAAATCTTTAAAAGAGTTTACCCTGAACATCATCAAAAGAATCATGTAGTTGCAATTCATGATAAATAGGTTATCTGTAATGGTATATGATAGTCTGTGGTAGGTGGTAAAAAAAAAAACACACCGTGTTCCTGTTGCTAACTATAGGGCACATTTGCCTTTGAAAAAATGATTGAAGGGTATAGAGGGCATGCAGCACCAAGGCTGGGTGAGAGGCCTCATACGCTTTTTCAACAGTGTATGGTTGAGTACTAGCTTGTAGAAGCAGATAGTTATCAGCGTGTGGAGCAAAATACCCTGAGTTTAAATCTAGCACTGCCCCCAGTGGTGGTGTTACCTTGAGCAAGTCACTTCCACATTCTCATCAGTAAAATGGAAATAATGAAAGTATGTTTCTCATAAGATTGACGTAAAGATGAAATAAAATAATGCATTGAAGAGCTTAGGCTAGTGTCTGACACATAATAAGACAGAGTGTATTGATCACTTACTATTATTTTCCAAGATCCACCATACTTGTCCCATGGCAAAGAACATCTTTGTAAGGATACATTTGAGAAGGATAGGCTATTTCCTTCCTAAATGCTTAAAGCAATGCAGATTCACGCTTAATGACCAAAAAGACCATTTGTGTGGAGCCTATGACTTTTCCTATCCTTAATGTTTTAGATGAGAGATAGAAAAGTCTGCTGTCTTAGGTGAATAATGATGCATGTCTTTACGACTTAAAATGTTCAAAGGAGCTGTAGAGCATTTTTTAAGATTCATTTCTTCTCAGGCATCGTATTCTGCAACCCAAACGTTGTTGTGTAGTTACTTGGGGACCTATTTTCTTTAGGTAGTGTCTGCATAGTAGTCCCTTTGGTTCACTGAGGGCTTTAAAAATGGAAACATTTACAAAATAGAAAGGCAGGGAGGGCTCAGCACAAGTGAGGCCTGATGTGTTTCTATGGTAACCTCATTCCATATCACAAGGGTCAATCTCACAGAATGAGATGATGTTCAGAGATATGTTCTGGAATTTTCTTGGCTGTCAACCTAACTATTTGGGATTTGAAAAACCAAAAAGGATGGGTAGACCACTTGGCGTTTGCTGGGATGCCTGGAGCCATTAGAGATGACTTAGATGACTATGGAACCTCAAGAAATGAAGCTTCTGACACCTCGGGGATTCCCTCAGCTTAGGAGCCCCATTTCTATTAGGTTGATGCAAAAGTAATTATGTTTCTTGCCATTGAAGGTAAAATTGGTGAAATAATTCTCCTAGCACACGTTGAAATCCAGGAGGAGAGAGGGAGGAGCACTGTCCAAAACAGCCCCAGCTTCATCCCCAGACTCCCCACCTGTTGAAAGAGCTATTCTCAAATCTTTAAAAACACATTGCCAAATACGTGCAACTAACAAAAGGGAATCTAGAGTATGGGGGAAGTTATATCTCCGCCTTAATTTGATTATCTGGTGTTTTGTTATTGACCTTGTGTGATGTGTTCCGTGGTTACCTCAGGGAAAATTGACTCAGGCTGTACTATAGGGCACCAAGAAATGGTTTAAGTTTGATTTCTTTAAGTCAAAGATTTTAAATCAAAATGGCACCAATGTCAAATTGCTTTTGATTTATTTACATATCTAGAGAATATATACATATGTGATCTAAATATTCAGTGTAATTGTCAATATATATTTTTTAAAATATGCATATGCACAAAGGTTATGGGGACCCTTATTTTCTGAAGGAAAAGAATAGCTGGCTGAATTTTCATCATCAAGTAGAGGAAGGTGAAATGGAAACATTGGGAGAGGGAGCACATACATGTCCAACTTACTTATCTGGGAAAAACTATTTATATGGGAAAAACTATTTCTCTACCTACTTAGTGTTTTCATTTTGTTCCAGGCTCACGCTGATGCATATGCAAGTTTGCTCACTTACTGTGATAGCATTGACATTGAGAGTTCACAGATGTTTCAGCTGAGATATTTAAAAGGAAATTCTAAATGATCAAGGTACTTTGAGTTTAAAACTTAAAGAAAAAAAATAAGCCACTTTATCCAGCCAATTTCACACTATTTATAGGAGCAGAATTTGGTACAGCAAAAGGAAGTGAGAATTGTTCTTTCTTCTTCTCTGTCTCTCTCCTTTCCCTTTTTCTTTTTAAATGGTACATTTTTGTATGTGTGAGAAAACATTAGAATAAACAAATAAGCCAAGAAAAAAAACACTTGAAAATAGACTGCAATCTTGCCACTTAGCAAGAATCACTATCAACATTGTGAGAAATATGCTTCCAGGACTTTCTCTAAAATGATATTTAATGTTGTAATAAAATTTACAACAATAATAGTGGTAGTTATATAACAGTTACTCTGTGCCAGGCACTTTGAAAGGCACTTTACGTTTAATCCTTTATGAACTATGTGCATTGTTTTTATCATTCTTGATTTATGGAGAAACTCAGAGAGGGATCAGTCAAATGATTTCAGCAATGTTATAAAGGTAGTGAGAGTAAACGGCAGACCCCAGTTTGTTCTCAGGAAGACTGGTTCAAGATTACCGTCTCTTATCCCTCTGTCATACTGCTTCTCACCGTGTGTATTTTGAAACAGCAATGGCGTGGCATTTTACTATTGCTTTATAGTCTTTTTTCTCTTACTGTATTTTGAACTTTCCCCCATATTTTTATGTATTCTTCTGTGGCATCATTTTTTATGATTCTCCTTGTGATTCCATCTAAAAGAGCATGTGATCACATCCTTAAATGATCCCCTATTGTTGGGCATGTAGACTGCACCACAATGCAGAGGTTGTTTAATTGAGAAATTTCCGTCATCATCCTCAAAACACTAGTGTTCCAACTAACTCATGTACCAACTTTGTTTGAAAAACAAAACAGATTGCATGTTGCAAGACAGAGCTGCTGGCAAAATACTCCATCGTGTCAGATTTATACAAACCCATCTCCTGTGTATTGCACCATGTCCTAGAAAACTGAAAACCATGAAAACAAGTGCTCATATTTTAAGGAACTCAATGACAGCTGATAAAATATTGCATTTTCTGTAGCAGTTTTTACATAAAGCTTCCACCTTAAAGAAATGGATTTGATGGGACTAGGTGGTAATTTTTTAACACAAGCAGTGACAAAATAAACACCATCTGTTAGTATTGACTTATTCCACAGCATTCTCATGCTGGGTGATTTTATTTCACTTTTTTCAGAAATGGTTAATGACACATCTGGTAGTCAGTGAAGGTACACTCTGGGTGATTAAATGTGGTCATAAGTTTACACAAAATGCTGACAGAACATTTTTTTTTCTTTTCCATTATAAGCAATGGGGCACATCAGAGTGCCTGGCTGGCTTCTCATTTTAAACCTTGTGTAGGATTATCTGTTTGGCGGTCGTTGAACTTCTGGAAAAACGTTATGTTATTTTGAGTCTTCTGAGAAGCAGATACCAAGACAGGATTAGGTATGCAAGAAATTTATTGAGGGAAACACCTGTGAAAACTAAAGCAGAGGTGCAGGAAAAGGCGAGAACAGCCTTCAGATGGCAATGTGAGGCTGGCACCAGTGAAGGGAGAGTGGGAAGGAAAGAGGAATGGGCAGGAAGAGCCCCAGGCAGCAGCACATTCTAAAACAGTGTCAGCCAGGACACTGGGGGGTCCTGGAGCCCCAGTTGCCCATCCGAGCTTTTCTGCATCCTGCATAAATGGGCATGAATTAGTTTCTTCACTGTGCCAAGTCATTGGCAGAGAACAGCCCTAGGAACCTCAGTACACACACAGTAGTGGATCTGAAGGGGATAGCCAGTGTGGCCCTCCATCAACTCTATTCCCACAGCCAGAAATCCGAGGAGTGCATTTTCATGGTCACCAAAAATCTCAACACAAAAGATGAAATAATCACTGAATTCATTTATCTCTGCAAATCTTTTTAAAGAAGAAAATGCAATATTTAAAATGGCCTTTTCTCCCCTAATGTCTCCATTGGTCTAGCAGGCATGGCATGCACTGCAGAAGACTAGTGTAGTTGGAATAGTAGGTCCCGTTTATGCTGAATTCTATCAGTGAAGGAAAAGGAGAGAGTCCTGAACACTGTTCTTACCTCTTCATCTGTTCTTTTTTTTTTTTTTTTTCCTCTTTTTGAGATGGAGTCTCGCTCTGTCTCCCAGGCTGGAGTGCAATGACGCGATCTTGGCTCCTGCAATCTCCACCTCTTGGGTTCAAGCGATTCTTCTGCCTCAGCCTCCTGAGTAGCTGGGATTACAAGTGTGAGCCACCATGCCCAGCCTCTTCATCTCCTCTTAAACTCCCAGAGACTCTGCTGCTGCTATTAATTTTGCTTTCAATGTGAAGGGTTCTTTTGGTTTGCCATAATTTTGGGCCCCTGACCTGGGAACTTCACCTCCTATTTGAAAAGAAAATCATCTGGAAATAGAAGAGGTGAAATTTAGGAAAAAAACACACTTTTTTTTTTAGTAATTCAAACCCCAAAACATATTTTGAGGGGCAGAAGGAAAAATAATTAGTGCTGTATATGGTCACTTCCTGCATGTCAAGCCTTTATATTGTTATCATCCTTAATTCTTAAAATCTTTTGAGACAAGTAAAATTATATTTTCATTTACTTTTATGTATTTTTTTTAAAGTTTAACAGAAGAGGAAAGTGAGGTTCAGAAAGATCTGGTGACTTTTTATTGGCACACAGCTAGAAAGAACAGATTGGGGTTTTTTCCCTGTTTCTCTTGAGTTGGTATACAGAGTAGATTTGCCAAAGAGTTCCTCAGTTATGCCAGTTACTTTACTTATTTGGGAAGGACTTCTCATATTTGTACAGATATCTTTCTTCACATCCTGAAAAGGGCACTGAACAGAGAGAGCTGCATGCTATTACCATTTTTTGTGACTACATACTTGTGTGGCTGTGAATTAGTCAGTTATCTGGGCCTTGGTTTTCTCATCTGTAAAGAAAGGAGATTGGGTTAGATAACATTTATCAAACTTCAGCCATTTTCCATTTTCTATCACCTTGATTTCTGCCCCGTCTTTAATGCCACCTATAATATATTGCTTGATATTTTATTTAAAATAATTCCTCCTTGCACCTTAAGTATCTTTAAAATAAAAACATTTCATCACTGCTTAAAAGAAAATACCAGTATAAACAAGTAAAATTACACACACACACACACACAAACATACATATTTGTATATATACGTATGTACATATATATTCGTATATGTGTATATATATATTCGTATATATGAGTGTGTGTGTGTGTGTGTGTGTGTGTGTGTGTGTAAAGAGAGGAATATAAGCAGTGAAATGCTAGGAACAAACTGAGACTTTCTCCTTGATATAACCAGAAACTTTGAAGACAAATTGAAAACAAAGTATTTCTAATGAAAATGTTCTGGAGACCCAAAGTTGTTTGACACTTTGTCACACCTAGTGTCATTTTCTGGGCAGCCAGTGTCTTATACTGTGTCGGACCCTGGAAAAACATGACTTATAACATATATTCTGTCTCACACACTTGTGATTTTCCTCCCCTGCCCCACCCCAACCTTCACTTACCTTTGGTCCCGTTTTGCGTCGTCCTTCCAATTGCAAAATTTGTAAGGACCGTCTCTCTTCTGACTGCAGAAATACTCTCTGCATCTTGGCTCATGAGTAGAAAAAAATAAGACCTAGAACAAATAAGAACAATTTCTTCCTGTTCTTCTGGGAAGTTTCAAGGGAAGGAAGTAGACAGAGCTGGATGGTCTGGGTAAAGCCTGAGGCAAGTCACACTGTGTCTTCCACCAGCAGGTGTTTACCCAGTTAAGATCAGTTTAAATTGAATGGTGTGCAAATGAAGATGGAGTTTTCCCTTATATCCCATTTCTCCAATCTTACTGTACCAGTCTGCCCTCCCCGCTTCTGTCCCTCAGCAATCACCACCAGAAAATAGTCCTTCACTACATATTCCTTGATGGTATTTTAGAAAGAGTAGGGCCATTGTGCTCAAACAGAACTTGGTTCAAATCCCAACTCTCCCTGACTCAGGGAAGAGACGCTGTGGCTCCTGGTGGTTAGGAGAACTGGGAGTTCTCCAGGAGAGTCTTCAAGAAATTGATGGGCAAGGGGAATCTCACAGGCAGAAGAAAGAGAGGTCAGAGGAAGAGAGGTTGAGGGCATAGCCCTGGTCCCAAACCGGTTGGCCTTTGCAGAAGGTAAGTGATATACAAAAAACTATCTTAAGTAGTCTGGATCTGAGATCTGAAGTTGCCTGTGTGGTTAAATTCTCTCCTATTTTTTTAGCACCATTTCGGGGAGAGGAGTACCTCCTTCTTGACCCTCTGCCTTCCTGAATAATTGCTTGATAGCTTTCTCTTTCTTCCTGCCCTCTTTGCCACCCTGGAATACCACTACCTGAAATGATCTCATTTCTGCCTATGTCTGCTTGCTTACTGCTGGTCTCCCCTCACTACACTGTAAAGTTTATATGACAGATCTTATCTGCCCTGTTCACAGGTTGTTCTCGGGGTCTAGAACAGTGCTGAAATTAGGTCAGTAATTATTAAAAAGGTCAAATGAATTGGCCCAAGGCAATTGCCCCTATTCATTCTAACTTAGTAAATTAGTTCCCAATTCTGGCTGTGCACTACTGTCACCTGAGGCTTTATTGGAAACACAGTTTCCAGATCATCACCCCTGGACAGTCTGATTCCATTTGTTTTGGGTGACGCTGAGGAATCTGTATTTTTAATTAATATCTCAGGCGTTTTGGACACAGCCAGTGCCTGGACTGATATGTGGGAATTACTCCCACAGGAAATGCTACTGAAAACAGAACTTTATTATCAGCATCGTCTAAACCACATTTCTTATGTTACAGACTATTAATTAAATATATATGCATGACTTTAAAAATATATACCTCTAAGCCACATCCAGTTTGTGTATGTGCTTCTGGCAGAAGCAATTGTATTTATTCATACCCTGTATCCAATAAGGTAGGGAGACCCAGCAGTTCAAGCAGGTGCCTCCTTCCCAAGAAAAAGATAGATCGATTAGATTAACAAATAAAGTAGTGAACTGTTGAGAGGTTGCCCAAATGGCCTTTGGGCTTTCTTCTAGGATGGCATCAATACACAGTAGAATTGTGGCAGATGGACGGTAGTGTTGCATATGCGCTGATGCTGGGAATGAGGCCATTTTGAGCTCCTCCACTGGTCCCTCAAAGGGCTGCCTGGTCGGCTTGATGGCTTCAGTTGGCAGTAGGGAGTAGCAACTGAGAGCCCAAATTTTAGAGACAAACAGCCCTGGGTCTGAATCACAGAACGGACACTGATTAAAGGGCATTTTACATAGCCTTTGTGAGAGCCTCGTGTGTTTCATCTGTAATTAGGAATGCTATTCTCTAACTCATTGGTTTGTGCTGAGCCATTAGTAGAGTGTGGCTGGCATTCTGTATATACGATGCTCAATAAATGCAAATATCATAACCTCTGGGAAGACTGACTTATACCATTCCATGGACAGGAATTGCCCTACCAACTCTCCAAAGTCTAAGAATCTGACCCCATTGGTCAAGAGAGGGACTAGGCAAAAGTATTTGGTTGGGCATGGAAAATTGAGGATAATAGAACTTTAATATGTTAAAAAAGTTCCTTCTCCAAATTTCATTTGACACTTGCTATATGAATAGTTCGGATTTAATGAATACCTTTTTATAGAGTTACATAATTTTCCCGTAAGATGCATTGGGTTTCCAGAAGAGTGTTGAGCTTGATTCAATTTTAGCTTAATTCGGGCTATTCAAAATTTATTTCCTGAGGAATAGTCTCAATGGATAAACTTAGGAGTTGTTACTGGAGGACTGGGTAACTGTCATAATGCCAAACATCGGTGCTCCTCTCCCTCACTATTACCTAACTTTTAAGAAATTCCTAGGCAAAAAAAAAAAAAAAAAAAAAAACTGTTGATTAAGGCAGAGGTTAGTAAGTATGGGCAAGAGTGAAGGGCCTGGAGTTGATAGCGGAAAAAATATAGCTTGGGTAATTTCATACCCAGAAGAAAAACCAATATGCAGATAGATCTTAATGCTGTGTTTCACTTATAGTTCAGAGTCCACTGCCTTGCCTAGCATGTTCAAGATGTTGTAGTGCCACCATCACTGTACATGAAGGCTAATTACTTGAAATATTCCTTACTGGGCGTGAGTGTTCCCCAAAGATTTAGCTTAAGGATGGAACTCAAGAGCCCAGCACAATCATTCCTATTAACTATTTAAAATATATTTTGGATGCACAACAGACTAATCAATTGAATGCACTTTTCACAATTCCACTTATCTAAGATTTTTAGAAAGGCACCAGAAATCTCAAGTTGAGATTTTAGTATTATCAGAAATGTACAAAAATCATCGGGCTCCTAAATCGACATCTTGCTAGAGTTCCTCTATTCACCCTACCTCCTCTGCACTTATCCAGCTCAGTTTCTTGTCCCAAGTGAGCCCATTTAACATCTTGTGGCTATCAAATTACAAGGTAAGACAGTAAGAGAGTGCTGGTTCTCACTTATGGTCTCATGTTGGAAGCACCCGGGGATCTCTACAAAACTGGGATCCTGATTGAATTGGTCAGGGTGTGGCCTGGGACTCAGGCTGTTAAGAGCTTCCCAGGTGATTCTCATCCACAGCCCAGGTTCTGAACCAATACTTAAAATAGCAGAGCATCCCTTTCCCCAGCACTAGAGGTGACTCAGCTGTATTTTCTGTGCCTGTGTTTGATGAATTAGTTGCAAATTATACTCCTGCTTTTACATGGTAATTAAAACAGTCATGTTTTCATGGGAGGTTCCTTCATGCTGAGCCTATCCACTGTCATTTCTTTGCTTCCTTAGTGTGTTGTCTTTTAAAGGAGCTTAGTGGAAAAAGTCTGGCTGGTGTGTTCTGAGCCTGCTCATCATTTCTTTCCTTTCCCATCCTTTTGAGAATCGGGCCCCAGCTCTTAATCTCTTGGTGTGCATGAATAGTTCTCATTAGTTGTGGTAAGTGCGTTAAGTGAAACTAACTATAGAAGCTCACTGAAACTGGACCGTGTAATCACGTTGTTCATCAGAAGGGATTTTGATGTTTACATGCAGAAAAAAAAACTGTCATCACAAGTAAATAAATAGCCCATTATTTTACACTTGAGTTGGTACAGCAGGAGCAAACAGCCACCAAACTACTTCTGTTGACATTCCAGTTGAGCTGCACGTAAGAGACATGTGGATGTATCCTGTATATTCTCAGACAACATTCATCTACTCTTGCTTCTGATGTCATTTCCCAATGGGGTAAATATGTCTCTGAAGCTTTATTCCTCCTTTGTGGGATTCGAAACCCCAGTTTTTAGCCATGCTTATTCACAGAGCAGAATTTTCCAGAGTATGGGAGCTACACATACCATAGGCACAGCACCTGCAGTGGCGTTAAATAAGTTGGGTCACATAATGAGGGGTAGGCAAACTATCTGTAAAGGACCAGATAGTAAGTATCTTATGCTTTGCAGGCCATGAGGTCTCTGTTGCTGCTGCTCAGTTCAGCCATTTTAGCACTAAAGCAGCTGTAGGTAAAACGTAAGGAATGGGTGTGGTGCCACAAAAAAATTTTATGCACACTGAAATTGGAATTTCGTATAATTTTACCTGTGAAATGTTATTCTTCTTTTGATATTTTGAGCGATTAAAAAAATATAAAACTCCTTCTTAACTCCAGTTTGTATAAAAACAATCCTTGGGCCGGTTTGCAGACTCCTGCCATTGGAGGAGTCTCAGTGGGATGCTAGACTTTATTCCCTCTCTAAAACATATGAATTTCACATTTTAACAGAGGGAAAGGGTTCAGGTTTGTCTCTGAATCAGACAAAAATAGCTGGAAATAAAGCATATTGTGTTGAAATTTTTACGTTTTCTTTTAAACATTTTATTTTACCCTCTATTTGTGGCTACTAAGTGAATTTCCACTTAGAATGGTGATTTAAAAAAAAAAAAAAACAGAATTGGCTGGGCGTGGTGGCTCACGCCTGTAATTCCAGCACTTTGAGAGGCTGAGGTGGGCGGATCACGAGGTCAGGACATTGAGACCATCCTGGCTAACACGGTGAAACCCCATTTCTGCTAAAAATACAAAAAATTAGCCGGGTGTGGTGGCGGACGCCTGTAGTCCCAGCTACTCGGGAGGCTGAGGCAGGAGAATGGCGTGAACCTGGGAGGTGGAGCTCGCAGGGAGCCGAGATCGCACCACTGCACTCCAGCCTGGGCGACAGAGCAAGACTCTGTCAAAAACAAACAAACAAACAAAAAAACAAAAAAAAAAAACAAAAAAACAAAAAAAAACAAAACCAGAATTGATTTACAAACAAAAATATTAAGTAAAGAAGAGGCCAGGTGATACATGGCTATGATGAAAATCATGAGGTGATATGATATTTGAAGGGTTGGTATTTGGGAATCTGCTGTCTAGGTTTGATTACCTGTGAGTGTTTTTTCCTTGGGAGGAATATCTGTAGTTCTGAAAAAAATAGCTTATTATTTTTTCACTACAACTTATGATATTATAAAAATTTAAAAACAGCCCCTGATGAAACATACACGTTTCCTTTGACACTTTCATCAAAGCCAGCCAAGGTATAAAAACCAAAGTAAAGTAAGGTTAAAACTTGTGATGAGTCCTGAAATACATAGAACAATAGTAGTTCCCTTGTCTCCCTTCACAGTCTGTGGATTTCATGTAGTTCTCTGCCACACTTCTTATCTCAACGCTTCACATGTTTTTACTGAAGGATCGGGAGCTCACTTATTTATCGTTGTCTAAAATGGTGAGCCTCCTTTTTCTTTGTGTGAAAATACTCAATATATGTTTAAACAAATCAACAGAAATGGGAAAACAGATGGTGAAAGGATTATGAGGCATTCTTTGAAAAGAGAGTGTGCTGCATTTTCTACGCTGGAATGACCAGTTGCTCTTTGATCGCAAATGTCTCCGTTAGCGCGAAGGCCCTGCTTGCACTCAAAACCACACTTTGTCAGTGAGACTCGTGCTACAGCCTCCTGAGGATCTCCCAGCTGCTCCTCTTGCACCTCCCTGGAACCATTCCTTACTTCCCACCTCCTCCTCTTCCATTCTCACCCAGCAGCCAGTAAGACCTTAAAAAGTGAATCAACCCGTTAACAGTCTTGCTTAAAAACCTCAAGAAGCTCATCACCTGACTTGGGAAAACAAGCGTCTACACTCTTTATCTGAGGCAGTCATCCAGGCCCTGCACAATTTAGCCCTGCCATTCCATGGCCTCTGCGCATGCTTCCTCTTCCTTCCAGCCCTTACCCTCCTCCAATTTCTCACACTTGCCTGGTTCTTGCCTGTCTTTAGATGCCAATAGCACCACAGTCATCCCTGTTGTGACAATCAAAAATGCCTCTGGATGGTACCGAATGACCTCTCAAGGGTAAAACTCCTGTCAGCCTGAGATGCTCCATCTGGAACACTGTCCCCAGTGACACCCGCTCCTTGTTTGGAGCTCAGCATGCACTTCCCTTCCATAGAAGGCCTTCCTTGGCTCCCACTTTTAGAAATAGTTCCTCCGATTTGAACCTTTCATTTTATATTTCACTTTTCCTTATTAGGACTTATTTCGAATTGTAATCACATATGCATCCTGTGTTCATTAGTTTAATATCTGTTGACTAGATTATAAGCTCCCTGAAGCCATGCTAATCTGTTCACTGCTTTATTTTCAGCATTTATAACAGTGCATGGCACATTGCAGTGGATTAATCCATATATTTTGAATGAAAGAGTTACCAATTTTTTTTTTGAGGTGTAGTTTAGCTCTTGTTGCCTGGAGTGCAGTGGCACCATCTTGGCTCACTGCAACCTCTGCCCCCAGGTTCAAGCGATTCTCCTGCCTCAGCCTCCCTACTAGCTGGGATTATAGGCACCCGCCACCATGCCCAGCTAATTTTTGTATTTTTAGTAGAGGCAAGGTTTCACCATGTTGGGCAGGCTGGTCTCGAACCTCTGACCTCAGGTGATCCGCCCGCCTCAGCCTCCCAAAGTGCTTGGATTACAGGTGTGAGCCACTGCACCCAGACAAAAGTTATCAATTTTAAGTCAAATTTGTATTTCATAATCTTGTGGACCTACTATTCTATCACCATCCCTAGCTGTTATGCTTAGGTTATTTAACAAAGAAAAATAAGTCATCAGGAACTTGGAATATAATTGCCTGACAAAGTATCCCTCTAAGCGATTAAATGTCTGTTTTATTAGGGTTCAAACAAGTGCTCGGTATTTGCCTTTATGTTTCCAAGAAAATAAATCTATCTCCAAATGCCACAGAGAGAAATTTATCTTTTCCTTTACTCATTGTCTGCACTGATCTTTTGTTCAGATCTGATTACCCTTAACAGGCAGCCTCTATGTGCAGTAACTTGAGCTGTTTTCCTTAGTTTCTCCTTTACCAGTAACTCCCTGGTTGTTTTTACCTTTGTAACTACCTTTCCTGTCAAAGTACTGCATCTCTTTCTATAAGATGATGGCTTCAGATCACCTTCTCATTTTTCTCATGTTTATTTTCAAACGTATCTCCACACAAGCCCAGCCTGTCATAGACCATGCTTTACTATTCTGAGTGACTTGACATTCCCTGACCAGACCATGGTGTCTCTCTCTCCATCAGGCTCCACACTGTACCCTGTGCTAGAACATTGTCATCCATAATGGTCTCCTAAAAACAGCCCCTTAATCCCCAAGATTAACTGGATGTCTCCCCGACCCTACCCAGGTCCTGGTCTCCTGGGTGGCCACTGCACTGATATACTGTACTGCAGTTGCCTGTTTATTTGGTTTTCCCTTCCATTGCTTGAAAATGCATGGTAGGAAGAACAGAGAATGGCTTCCATAAATTGTTTGTTTGTTTGTTTGTTTTCTGAGACATAATCTTGCTCTTTTGCCCAGGCTAGAGTGCAGTGGTGCGATCTCTGCTCACTGTGAGCTCCTCCTCCCGGGTTCACGCCATTCTCCTGCCTCAGCCTCCTGAGTAGCTGGGACTACAGGCGCCCGCCACCAGGCCCAGCTAATTTTTGTATTTTTAGTAGAGGCGGGATTTCACCGTGTTAGCCAGGATGGTCTTGATCTCCTGACCTTGTGGTCTGCCCGCCTCGGCCTCCCCAAGTGCTGGGATTACAGGCGTGAGCCACCGCGCCCAGCCCCATAAATACTTTTAAAAGAAATAATGAAGTTCCTTTTAAAGTGTAAACCCCTTAGAACTGAGAATTAATTCTATAGTTAGCTAGTCATAAAAGTCTAGAGAAGATGGAACGTAAGACAGCCATATCTTTTGGCTTTGATTAGTAAAAAGAAATATATATGACTGTAACAGAAGATAGTCCTAATTATGTAAGATGCTTCACAAAACAGAGATAAAGAGTATGTCCTGTCCTTAAAATTAAAATTTGGAAGGGTTAATAGTGGCTCAACACACTAGAATGCTGCGTTAAGTAGTATCTGAAGTCTCGTCCAAGCCCAATAAAATGAATAATTTGATCCATCAGCAAAGTGTGCTATGAATATCAAGCAGGGAAGTCCACAGGTTTAGTATCTAAAACTAAAGAGGTAAGTAAAAATGTAAAAGGAACACCCAAACAAAATCTCGGCTTATTTTACCTTATTTTTAAATCAGAGAACTGTGTACTTGAAAAGACCTCTTTCCACATCCCCAAGTCTGTCTTTACAGATGAATCACCTTCCTTTCAGCTGAAGCAGCTAAGGTTCTCAGAATAAGTATGCTGAGCATGTCTCTGCTGTAGCCAGATAGAACTAGAACAATGCCCTGGCCTGCTGATTATCTTTGTAAGAATTCTGAACCCTGCTGAGTTTATGGGGCAACATTCCTATGGCTTGACTTGTAGCTTAAGTGGCTTCTGAATCGAACATCCCTCCTCCAGCAGTGGAGAGACGCAGACTGGTGCTTAGTAACAATGCAGCCATGATATATTTAGTATCAACCATGAGCCAGGCTTTTGCTGAACAGTTTACTATGCAGTAGGTTCCCCACAAGCCCCAACAATCCTATGTAGTAGAAAGTATTAGTTTCCCCAATATGGAAACCTGAGGCTTTAAAGACTAACTGACTTGGAAAAATCACATAGCTAGAAATGGAGAGAGCTGGACTTTGACCCAATCAGTCTGGCTCTGAATCCACTTCTGTAAATGCAATAATATATTGGGGTTCAGGGAAAATTTTTACATAGCAGTTTTGAGGACATCTTGAGTTCTTCAGACCTCTTCACAGACATGCTATATCATAGAAACAGAACAAAATTTGCAAAGACATTTAGTGTCTCTGAAAAGGTAGAACAGGCTTAAAGAGTACTTGACTCAAAAAATTTACAAAATCCCACTGCTCCCTTGATAGAGAGATCAGACGGAACATGAAATAAAGTGCTTCCTTAAAAGTCCTTTAAGAATTGAAATGTGAAGTTAGAGGTCATACATGATATACATTAAGATGAAAATAATTAAGAGCTAGCATTCTCTGGGGACCTACTAAGAACTAGGGGGTGGGCCAAGTGTTTTACAAGCATTATCACTTGAATCCCCACAACCCTTGGGCAGGGGCCTGCATGTTCAGGTTGTACACTGCAGAACTCCAAGGGGCACCATTCATTTAAACTATAACATAACATGCGTGGTAGCTTTAGGTGGTGCAGTGGCCTGACCTATGAGATTGTTAAACGTTTAATAGTTAGTTCAGACTTCACATAGCCAGGAAGGGACTGAGCTGGAATTGGAACCCAGAACACTGTACTCACAGAGTCCTTGCTTCTCACTGCTCTTGGTACACCTATGCCACCTGTAAACATCTTCTCTCAGGGTAGAGAATCAGGCTAATTTAATCAGCATGGCCATGCTTTTCTGGGTTATATGAAATTATTCTTTGTAAGAATCTCAAAGCCAGCAGTTAATGATTTGGTACCATTAGCAGTTGATTGTGGATATCACAATTCGGTCCATCTTGAAGGGGTATGTTTTGATAAACTGATTCCATTTAAATGTGTATCGATTCTATGTTCAGTACCATTATCCTTCCTCTTAGTATAACGTGCACTGAAAAAATAAAATTGCTGTTCAGAAATAATACTTAGTTCAACCCCAGTACACACAGTTGTTATATTTCTTTAAAAAAAAAAAAGCTAGCAAGTTTTTGGGGAACTCCAGGGAAAACAATATGTGAATTAATTTTAGTTTCAAAAGAACAGCAGGAATTCTTCAGGTAAAAATATTTATGTTAATATGCTACAACTGCCACATTTTATCTGTGTGACCACTAGTGCTTTCTAAACAGCTGCTAGAAAAATGTACACAAGAAATGTGTGAGGTCTATGGAAAATGTAATTTTTGTATTCTAGCTATTACATTTTTCCCCATCATTACATCTCCCCCAACTCTTGCAGGATGTGGGTTTTTTGCATAAGTTGCAAATTCACAGTTAAATGAGGCACCTTTTGGACTTGGCTAAATATGTATGAACATGAAATTATGAATATATGAACTGGTTTGAAAGGTAGAACCATATGATGTTGGCATTATCGTCATGTTGGGTTTTGGGGTTTTTTTTTTTTTTCATCAGTTTCAAATTACTCTGCATGAAATTAGCATAGGGTAGCAATTACTCATTCTTACCCTGTATAACTTCTCACGTTCCAGTGAGAAGAAAACAACATAGGTTCGTGACATGTAATATTTGAAACCATTAACTTTGCTTCTCACTAACTGCATGTGAGAATTTGGGCAGGTCACTGAAGCTCTGGTTCTGTGTCTTACTTGAAAAATAGGAATGATAATAAGCCCTCACCTCATAGACTGTTCTAAGGGTTCATTAAATTGATACATACATACAATGTTTGACAAAGTGCCTGATTTATAGTTAGTGGAACTCTAACTTGTAGTTATTATTATTGTATTGTATTATTCTCTGGTCTGCACTGGAAAAGGATCTGCCTGCATTGCTGTATAAATATTTTGTTATTTTAATGATAGTTTCTAACTTTTCAGGTGACCTTTCCTTATTGATATTTATGTTCATGTTGTGATAAACTGGAACTATACTAAAAGTAAATATGTCTCTTTAAATGTTATTTTCTATCAGTTCCTTCTACAGAATATTTGTTTTGGCAAGTAGAGGTATATCCTGCTTTAATCAACCCATCAGGCTTATTCAATTCAACGAATTTTCAACCATTTTGAAGATTGCAACAGCTATTGAGAACTATAAAATATGTTCCCTGCCTTTGAAAAGATCTGGAAAAGGATTATTGACATCTTTCTATACAGAAGAGGAAACACCCTGAAATGCCAAAGAAAGGTTTACATCAAATGTAATAACTGATGACATGCTGATTTAAGTATTTAATGAGCAAATCCTATTAACTCTGCCCACCCATTCTTTCGGTTACACAAACGAAATAACATCTGAACTTCCATGCATGGGTGACCAAATCCCATACACAAGGTAATGAAGGATAGAGCCGCCTGGGTTTTAATATCATGTCTTTCCATGGGAAAGTTCTGCCTTTCACGTGTGTCTAGGTGCTCTCTTCATTAGCTGAATTCATCTCTATCTTGCCAACACACTTGCTTATACACTGATGTTATGATGTGGATCTTGTATGTCTCTATGGGGCCAGGTTACTCATAGAATTTCACTTTGTTTTAATAAAGAAAGGGCTAATTTATATACGTGTGCATATATATATATATATATATATATATTCCATTACATAGTAAAAGTTTTCCCAAGAACTGCTGTGTTTTTTGGTTTTTTTTTGTTTGTTTTTTTGTTTGTTTTTATTGTTTGTTTTGTTTGTGACGGAGCCTCCCTCTGTTACAAGACTCTCAGGCTGGAGTGCAATGGTTCAATCTCGACTCACTGCAACCTCCGCCTCCTGGGCTCAAGCGATCCTCCTACCTCAGCCTCCCAAGTAGCTGGGATTACAGGCATGCGCCACCATGCCCAGGTAATTTTTGTATTTTTAGTAGAGACGGTGTTTCACCATGTTGGCCAGGCTGGTCTCAAACTCCTGACCCTGTGATTCGCCCCCCTCAGCCTCCCAAAGTGCTGAGATTATAGGCGTGAGCCACCACGCCCAGCCACTGTTTTATATTTTCTTCGAAAGTCCTTGCTTACACATACAACCTCTCTCCCTCTGTCTCTGTCTTGCTCTATTTCTGTCTTGTTCTTAATTTCTCTCTTTCACATATGCACAAGCAGAGGCACTCATACCTACATTCATATAGACCTTTTAGTCTTTCTTCTCATAGTATTATTCCATATGCCACAATTGCCTTGGCTACAACTAGTCCGGAAATTTCCAATCCATAGCCATATATGCTAAAGGACACCTACAGTAAGTGGTATACAGCCTTAAAAAGACTACATTAAGCCAGACACAGTGGCTCACAGCTGTAATCCGAGAACTTTGGGAGGTCGAGATGGGTGGATCACCTGAGGTCAGGAGTTCAAGACCAGCCTGGCCAACATGGTGAAACCCTGTCTCTACTAAAACTACAAAAATTAGCCGAGCATGGTGGCACACCCCTGTAATCCCAGCTACTCGGAAGGCTGATGTGGGAGAACTGCTTGAACCCAGGAGGCAAGGCGGAGGTTGCAGTGAGCCAAGATCGCACCAATGCACTCCAACCTGGGTGACAAGAGTGAAACCATCTCAAAAAAAAAAAAAAAAAAAAAAAAGACTACATTAACTCCTGATTTAAGCAGCAAATGAATTGGGTGTGAGTCTTACTTGTTAAACAAAGAAGACTCTACATAGGATTGCTTTATATCATTTAGAAGAAGACAGTTTTTATTTTTTTCTGGAAACGTACAGTAGAACCCAAGAAGTAGTATGCTAAATTAGTACTAGTCTTCAAAAATGTATAGTCTCATTGATGTACTGATTTCAGAAAAACTACGTCAGCAACTTAGGTCTTTTCGTGTAATGTAGCAATTAGTTTTCTGCTAGGCTGACAGAAGAAAGTAAAAAGAGGCAAGGATTTGTTCCTCAAATTATTGTGCTTAGGTGTCTTGTTGTGCTTCAAAAGTTTGTGCTTTGGTTTTTGTGGTTGTTTAACCCCTCTTTCCAGCCCCCTCTCTTAACCTGAAGAAGAGGCGGAAGGAATAGAGAAGAATCAACCTTTTGGCAGAATAAGAGAAGAAATTCTTTGAGGGTGCAAAATTATTTCAAGGTAGTTCTGAACTTGGTTTCCTCAGAGAACTATGTGGTGGAAATTGGCCACGGTACAAGCCTGTGTTGGATTACCTTGCTTAAAGCTTTTAATCACTCATTTGAGTTTCACCTTGGTATGGGATATTGAGAGGTAGCTGGAGGGAGGATGCACCTTCTCCACTTACCTTCATGGGGCCACCCAATCAGTCTTTTCACGCTCTAGGTCCCTGTCTGAATGGAGGACTTTTGTCAATACAGATAATTCCTCCGGGTGTAATCTTAGCCTACACTTTAATTTTAACCTTAAGAATTTTGTTTTTCTGAGAGCTACAACCATGGCACATCTTATCCAACAGGAGCCATTCCTACGCATTCATTTAATACAAATGTGCAAAACCAAAATCAATGTGTTAGGTGAAGTCATTCCTTGTGAGGAAAAGTAAATGTCTCTGATAAAATAATGTTTCACCCTCATGCATCATCATAATTAAGAAGATAAAATGTATTCAAACAGAAGAGTTAAATACCAATATTAGGTGGTATGGGATTGAGTACAGAAATAGCAATGAAGGAAGAGGGCAGTACAGGCCAGAAAAATCAAGGAAAAAGAAGGCTTTGAATAAGAACTGCACAGAGTGACTTTGTGTTGCAGTAACCTTATGTGGGTTAACTGGTTTTGCTTTTTTTGGCTGTGTTGATGGAGTTGAAAGAATCAGCCCTTTTTACTTGAGTACTTTAAATTTTTGTGCATCATCTTCAGGCTATGGTTCTTGATGTTGAAAGAAATATGATGTCTTCGAGGCTTTCCTCTAGGATGCCAAAGAGTGGCACCTTGGGTATAGTAAGAGAGCGTGTGTTAGGTCTGCTGGAGTGTGTGTAATAGAGGTAGATGGAGCTGGAGTATATTGATTCTTTATTTCTTGTCAGTTCTTGGCATGCAATATTGACAGTGGAGACTGTATAATAATTTGAAGTTGGTAAAAGTCACCATCAAGAAACTGTGTTGCGGCCGGGCGCGGCGGCTCACGCCTGTAATCCCAGCACTTTGGGAGGCCGAGGCGGGCGGATCACGAGGTCAGGAGATCGAGACCATCCTGGCTAACACAGTGAAACCCCGTCTCTACTAAAAATACAAAAAATTAGCCGGGCGAGATGGCGGGCGCCTGTGGTCCCAGCTGCTCGGGAGGCTGAGGCAGGAGAATGGCGGGAACCAGCGGGGCGGAGCTTGCAGTGAGCCGAGATCGCGCCACTGCACTCCAGCCTGGGCGACAGCGAGACTCTGTCTCGAAAAAAGAAAAAAAAGAAAGAAACTGTGTTGCTTTGAGTTCGCAGAAATAACTGAGGAGAGAAAGACAAACCCCTTGCTGTGCTCTGCGTACCCCTGGGCTTTTGGTGCATTGGATTATGAAAAGTGATAGAAGACTGGAAGTTTTTATGGTAAATATCTAAAGGGAAAACTTTGTCCCCATAGTAACCCTTTTAGCAAATATGGTTGTCATGTTCCCACTGCATATGACTGGGACTGTGCTGAGCTCAAACGAGGTGATCAGTTATTATCAACATATAACCAGCTAATGGATGAGCAAATATTTAAGGAAACAAAATAATTATCAAGATCTTGACTTCTTATATTCTTGGAAAGGTAGAGTAATTGATAGAAACCTAAGTGTGCCTACACCATCCACCCACCCTGCCCAGCTTGGTTCATCTGGATGGAACTTTAGAAGATGTTCTTTCTTTATGATTACCTGTGGCTCTATTACTGGACTCCTCCTTACCAATTGTCTACCTTTGCTATCTATTTCTGAATGCAGAGGTAAAAGAGGGTGTACAGTAAAGCTTTGTTATTTATTGGCTGCGGTGGGGAGGGGAAATAAGGATTATCATAACATTCAATTAGAGTTACATCCTGTTCAGGGCAGTTCTCCAAGTGCTCCCTCTGCTCCAAACTTAGCGATAAGTTAGGCTTATAAAGCAAAGAGACATTATTAAAAATACATCGAGTTTCATCACTGACACTTCCTACCCTTTGACAAATACTTCCCTGTTTCCCCTACTCCCCAGCCCCTGCAATGTCCCGTTCCTACTCTCTGCTTCTAGGAGTTTGACTATTTTAGATTTACCATATAGGTAGTATCATGTAGTAGTTGTCCTTCTATATCTGGCTTATTTCAGTTAGCATGATATTCTCCAGGTTTATTCATATGCTGTTGCAAATGGCAGGAGTTCCTTCTTTTTGAAGGCTGTGTTA